>NC_056744.1:1335664508-1335732008 GCF_019279795.1 Protopterus annectens | reverse complement strand
ACTATATGCTTTATTGGGTGCTTTGTTTCCTCCTGCTATATTTGCAGGAAGATGACATCATCAGACTGGACATGGTAATGTGTGTACACTTTGTTTTATGCAATCCCAGGAATGAACCATGTGGGTCAGCAGGTTTTAACAGCTTGAACAGGACCCCACAATTCTTAGCTTGTGTGATCTATCTGTGGACAAATTGCCATTCCTTCATATGACAACACATATTTATGCACAGATTGTTGATTTTGTGGATACGACATGTGTCTGGGATGTTGATAAAGGGCTATTCAAAGTCTATGTGGGACATGTGTAGCTCCGTTCAGTGATGTAAGTCCTGGGTGGCTGCCTTGCAAACAGTCTAGCATGTTTGGGAACCATGATCTGCCCTTGAACATACGACAGTTGGTAGGGCTGTGTGTTTGTCAGCTTCCAATACCTCTGTTCATGACTTCAATCATGATGGACTCCATGGCCTTGCAGATCAGACTTCATAGGCTTATTGGAATATACTTCACATGGTGTGTTGTGCACCAACACTTGTGGGGAGTGCCATATGTTGCTGTAACACATTCAACGGTTTCAGATCCTGTGGAGAGGGTGAGGCTCAACAGACTGTTCAGGTGCATGGTCTGTTTGTTCTGTAGTTCACTCATGACACATATAGGGAAACAATGTAATCCAATTGCTGCCATGCTTTTGGTTTTGGGGGGAGCTGTTTACCCATTCTACATGTGATATCTCCTGGTATGATGATAGGGCCTTTCATTCAGTGGGAGGTGGGTATATATATATATGGGCCTGTCTGACAGGATGTCGGCATTGTCAGTCAGGTACAGTTGGCCCTGACTCAGGACATATATGCTATTTATGACATAGCTGAATGAGGTGCCATGTTTCAGTCTGGACTCCTTCGCAGCTACTCTTTACAAAACACCAACAAACCTGATCACTAAACCCCTGTTATACTCTTTCATACACACTTAACACCCTACTGATCCCTTGTGATCAGTCAACAGAGTATGTCATCATAATATCCTGGCATGTCCAGGGGTCGGTTTCGTGTGTACTCTCCAGTCCAGCTGGTGAATATTGGAATTTTGACACAATGTCACAACTGTCTTATGTACACCGACAACCCTCTCCTCCTCCCAACAAACTCAGATATATGTGAGAGATGCAACTATATAGACATACAGGAGGCTGAGCTCTCTCGACCCATGACTGGCACAGTCTATCAGGTGGTGAAGGTAACCATACACACCACAAATCCAGTCTCACATAGACCTATAGCGACAGCAATCAAACTACATTATCACACATAAACATACTCGGAGGCTCTAAATAAACTCTGCCTAAGCAGCAGAGACCTCCAAGCAGACACACAAACAACTGCTACCCCACTACAATACCCGCATATGACATAGTTCACAAAGTCAGTGAGCCACACAGTCACTGCCCTTGGGACTAAACAACACACCTAATACACTTGTAATAGGTGACACATTGTCAGACACACTGACGTCCAACTCACCAGGCCGAACAAGGGGATGGTCACTTTGAGCTGTCTGTCGGGTGCCAGGATCTGACACATAACACATGCACTCAGGTCACTCCAAAGCAAGTACAGAAATGGTTCCATCATTGTCCATGCTGGTGCAAAAAACCTCAGACGTTCCTCCCTGGACCACATGACATGATACATAGAGGAACTCTCTGATCATGTAGCCCTGGCCAGTATGACCCTGACCTTGTGTAGCATCTTACACTCACCAAGAATTATGTCACAGTATACAGACAAAATGATCACTTTTAACAGTTGGCTAACATATTGGTGTCATTCAAAGGGGATCCGGTGTGTGTCAGCCTGGGGTGACATGCTCGACATGCCATGTAGCTTGGTATGGACAGCTTGCACCTGTCACCCTTGGACTTTTGAATACTGGCTAAGGCTCTTTCCACCCCCATAGTGCCTTTTTTAAGCGAGGCTCAAAAGACAAACCCATCTCCATAGACGTTACAGGGTAAAAGAAACTAAGGGTAATGCTGCTCAACACCAGATGTGTTACCCTCAAAATGCACCCACTCAGGACTCTCCTCAGTATGGAGAATATTGATATCTGTGCAGTAACAGACACCTGGTTCAGGCTCCCAAATGCACACCAGCACTACCAGGTTATACTTCATACCGTGCTTTCTGACCACAAGACTCAGAACGGCCAACACAAATAGTGGGAGTATCCATATACATCACAGATACACACACCTCCAGTTTAGTAGCACTGCACGAAGCATCGCAGACCATACATGTGCAACTAACAGTGTGCAAAACTGCCTTTCAGTTCATAGCCTGGTACAGACCACCCTCCCAAACTCAAGAACCACACTTGTCTTTCCTGGGAACACTAGAGAATATGAAGGTCTCCCCAAACACCATTATATTAGGTGACTTCAATTACCCAAACATTGACTGGGGATACTACTGAAGCCCCAACAACCTTGTCCAACAGTTGCTACTATTTGTAAACTCAAATGCTATGGCACAACCGGTCACCACACCCACAAGAGGGGAAAACATATTGGACCTGATCATCACCAACATGGGGACTCTATCTTCCACACCAGAGGTATACCCCTCATTGGTAAGGTTAGACCATACATTTATCTCACTGGGCATCCATATCCCATCCCCACACTCATCATAGGTAATCTTGGTGAACTTCTCAAAAGCAAATGTCACATTTCTCTAAACCAAGATGGCATCCTTCAAAGACACTGGGACAGTGGTAAATATGGCTCAGACCGCTGAATCCTTTACAAATGCATTCTATGGACACCTAGTGGACTGCATGGATCGTGCTATCCCAAATAACAACAAGACTCACTCCTCCAATGGCAGGTGACCTGTCTGGTGGATCCCGGCCATTAATAATATATACAACGAAAGGAGGAGGCTACTACATGATAGAGCACAATCCCAGACAGGGAAGGCATCTGTGATCTGTACTAGCAGAAAGCTACAATCACTCATGAATTAATCTAAGGCCCACTTCTAATGGACAATTGCACCAGACACTTAGGACAATCACAAGGCCTTGTTTAGTTATGTCAGGAACCTGGGTGGACACTCACTGATATGCTGTGAGTTACTGCATACTGACTAAACATACCCTGAACCCACAGACATTGCCAACATCCTGGCAAACAGGTTCAGTGCAGATGTCTCCCCCCCATCCCCCCTAAGGAGCAACTGTCCATCCCAACAGATGGTAACCTCCCTGACATCACAAATGAACAGGTGAGTGCTGTCCTCCCCAAAGCAGACCACACAGCATCAATGGGACCAGACGGTGTCCAGGCCTGCGTCTTACACAAGCTTCATGATGAAAGTAACCCTCACATTAAGTCACTGTTCAATATCAGAGTTACTACAGGATATGTACCCAAGGAATGATGTACAGCGACAGTGGTCCTGCTCCACAGAGGTGGTGCCACAATGGAGCCCGGACAATATCGCCCTATAAGCCTAACTAGCCTGTTCTGCAAAGCTATGGAGCATATTGTCATGGAACTCATACACATAGACATCAGGAACCTACAGACACTGGGTCCTACACATTTCAGCTTTGTTGTAGGCAGATCTTGCCTCTTGAACCTGTTTGTATTCTTTAAACAGTTATCAGATCCATAGACGTAGGGAAGGTTGTCCACACAGCCTACCTGGACCTTGCAAAACTCTTCAACACAATACCCCACTCGGCCATTATACATAGGCTCACCAGCGTCAGTATCGATACATATCTCCAAGATGGATTGCTAACTGGATCAGGGATAGCACCCACATGGTCAGTATTGCAGGTGCCATGTCTGACTATACACCAGTTACACATGGCATCCCACAAGGCTCAGTCCTGGGACCTCTCTTGTTCAGTATATATTTCTCTGACTTACAGGCTAACACAGGAAGACTATGGTTGACCATGTTCGCAGATAACTGCAAACTGGGTGCCATAATCAACTCTCCAGCTGGCACATGCATACTCAAACAGGGTCTCACAGAGATGGATGACTGGTGCCAGAGCCATGGCCTACAGCTAAATGCCATTAGATGCATAGTCATCCCCTTTGGAAATAACAACATGCCCACACATTACTACATAGGTGGTAATCCATTATGTACGGTAGGAGTTATTAGGGGTTTGGGGACACGACATGTCCGTACTCTCGTCTTTGACAATCACATTGCCAAAGTGGTTAGACAGACCTTCTATATAGCCCACTTTATCCCATATGGTTTCACATCTAGATCAAGTGAGGTCATTGTGCCCCTATACTCATCACGACCATGCTTGGTTACAATGCCCCATTTGGGATGTACCTTACACCTGCAGCAACTGTAATGGCCACAAAAGTTCCTCAACAAGCAGATCTAGGGACTCACACAGATGCCCTGCGCAGTTCGGATACAGTACCTCCATCTCTACTCAGTCGCTTACTGCCTACTCGGATGTGATGTGTGCCTGTTGTTTAAGGAAATGTCCAACCCAGAATTAATGGACATGCTCCACCTCAGGATATCCGAATCCCTTGGAGTTACACACTCCAGGGACATAAACCTCAGCACAGATGTTAATAGGACATGCTGGAGGGACAGATTCTTATCCCAGAGGCTCCACTCACTCCGGAATGTAATCCCGGTTTCACGTAGGCAGAGCCACCCACTGACCACCTACAGGAGACATCTTGACAAGTGGATGTGTGATCGTATGTTTACCCCTGGGATATCTTCTGTGTCCCTGCTAGACAGAGGCACAATAGACTAAACATAAATGGGCTATCTTGTGTGACCTACTATTCACAAGCACAGTGTACTAATCTGACAGGGTTGCGAAAGCCAAACACACTCTGGCTAGGCTTGTACATGCCCTAGGGCAGATAGCCTAGTATCAACCTCTGAACCTATGATAATGTTCAGAATGCACAATGTTTATTGATGATACTGATTGCAGGTTTTTATCATCTTTGCTTTCCCACTTTCTAAGAACAACTTAGGTATCTGCAGAACATATCTGATTATGACAGGGTTCCACTATATTATATATGTGTCTGTTGTCATATAACTGTGTGCACAGGGCAGATTGCTGAATAGTGAGAGGTTCCTGGGTTAACACATGCAACTGCCGGATATGTGTGGCTCACTGATGTACTCAGACATGGCTTAAGTGTGTGAGCATGCCCAGTTCGGACTTTCAGTGTTTTGTTGCCTGACATTTGTCTCAGTTATTCAAGTGTGTGAGCATGCCCAGTGTGACCTTTCAGTATGTTGCTGTCCGAGGTCCACTACATTTGTTGATGTGTGTGAACATGACCAATACTAACATTTATAATGTGTGTGTTGAAAGTCAGGTTCTATTCTTACTGCAGGACTCACCTTTGTGTCATAACTCGACAGGGATTATGCTGTGTCTGCAGGGTTTCCATGAGATACTTTGCATAGACTTATCAACATTTCTTCATACAAGGTAACCATTGCAATGCTGTCATGGTTTAGTGGTTCAATACTATGACTATAGTGCACAGTGTCCTGGGTTTGAAACCCATCCCTGGTTTCTATTTTCATATTGAGAAGACCAGACTGCTTAAGGGCCAGTAGAACAAATACGTGCATGCTGGCTTTTGTTCAGCTATGCCCTACTTAGACCAAGCTTGTCCAACATTGCTCAATATTAACAAACATTGCTGGATGTTGCCCAATATTACTCAACATTGACCACAGTTGTGCTGGTTGTGTGTGAGATTTTGTTTACATATACTACATGGTGGTAAATGCTGTTTATCACTGCTTTATATTGCTTAACACATGGCAATCATGCCTCAGGTGGTGCTGCAGGGCTGCCTATGTTGGATGCACATACTACACTCCCTATACATGTTTGAAAACAGGTAGTGTCAAGTTAGGCATCCCTTTTACTATATGTGTGAGTCAGAGAGAGGTATCATTTCCAGAGTTCCTACTGAGCCAGTGTATGTGCTATGCGTTGCCTCTTTGCCAAGGCCAAAGCATACTGGGCACACCTCCTTCTGCCTAGTGGGGCAGGCTCAGGTTGTTCCTCCTCCGAGTCACGCTCTGCCTGTGATGGCCTTGGCAATGGTGGGGGGCTGTTTGGGCCAGGCCTATGCTGGTCCTGCTGCAGCTGTTTTCACAGGATCATATTATGTAGTATAGCACATACCATGACAATTTGGGTACATGTAGTTGGTGAGTACTGCAAGGCTCCACCAGATGTGTCCAGGCACCGGAACCATGACTTGAGCAGGCCAAACACATGCTCGATTACATTTCGTGTTTGTGCGTGTGCCTCATTATGGCATTCCTGTTCAGGTGTGTGTGCGTTTCTGATGGGTGTCATCAGCCACAGCTCCAGTGCATAGCCAGCATCCCCCACTAGGTGACCATGTGGGATGTCCCCATTGGCAAATGTCTGGTACAGCTGCGTCAGATGCCAGATATGGGAATCATGGTAGCTTCCAGGGTAGCCAGCACACACATTCAGTATTATGCCCTGGGCATCACACACGACCTGGCAGTTGATGGAGGGGAAGCCCTTGCGGTTGAAGTAGACCCTACCCCGCTCACCGGCTGGTGCTTTGATGCGTATGTGCATGCAGTCTATTGCACCCACTACCTCAGGGTATTCCGCTATTTGCTGGAAGAGACGCATATTGCTGGCCAATACCTCACGGGAATTGGGGAAATATACATGATCACCATGTGCTGACATGGCATCCAGGAACTGCTGCAGTACCCTGGATGCTGATGCCTGTGATATCCCCATCATATCACCAGTTGGACTCTGGAAGGTACCTGTTGATAATATTCTTAGGCCAACATATACCTTGGTTTCCACTGGGATGGGTTCTCCTCTGTTGGTTCTGTGTGTGAGGCGTGGCCTGCACAGCTCAACAATTTGCTGCAAGAGGTCTCTGTCCACTCTATAGCGCTCCACTATCTCCAGCTCATGTAGCCCCTGGTAGGTTACCCTGGGCCTGTACACTCTTCTCCGTCTCCTCACTGTGGGTTGTCCAGCAGCCTTTGCATTGTCACCACCCTCAGCATGTTGCATATGTCGCCTTATAACAGCAATGGCAGCCCCTAAAATTTCTTTGTCTCAGTAAAGCTTTTTCAGTTTTCACTTCTATTAGCTTACTGCAGTGTTGCAGTGTCTCTTGAGAGAAACATAATGGAATGTGGTTTGCAGAGTTTTAAGTGCTGGGCTGGGCTGGGCTAGTGTACTGCCAGTGTAATTGCCTGATTTTGATTGTTTTCACCTGCTAGCTCTGCTAGTACTCCCTGGTAACTTTCTACTATTTGTTGTCCTTCC
This sequence comes from Protopterus annectens, assembly GCF_019279795.1. Taxonomy (NCBI): domain Eukaryota; kingdom Metazoa; phylum Chordata; order Ceratodontiformes; family Protopteridae; genus Protopterus; species Protopterus annectens. Next base: position 1,335,724,632 of record NC_056744.1, on the reverse strand, counting down.
TTTTTCATTTCTGTTTCCTAGGGGGCAGGGCTGTGCACACAAGTGCAAACATGCCCACAGCAGCTCACACACGGGCACATATGCTTACATGGACTAAAACTTGCTTATTCTTGTTAAAATGTGCGCACACTGGTGCAAATGCACTTACAACTCTTTCAACAGCCTTATACATGCTTACTCCGGCTTAAACACGTGCACTCACGCTTACACGCACGCACACAGTCTTACTCGGGTTTACAGATGCACACCCGCGTGCATACATGCTCAGCAAGAAACTTTAGTGTTATCCACGGTATACACCTTCAATTTCTTGCCTTTACCTAGCCTACCTGTTGGCACACATCTTTCAATGATGTGTAAATGACACATGCCACTCTGCTCCAATGAGCTTCACATCTTTCATACATATCCCCCTCGTGATGTAACCTATCTTCTACTCTGTTACTCCCCTTATCCTACTCCTACACTCCACTGACTGTGCTCATTTGCTATGTAAACTTGTGATTCACTATCCTAACCCTCATTTCCATAGGATTGCCTACTAATGCTTGGTTACATCTCTTAGACTGAGCTTCCCCCCTTAGCAACCTCTACCCGGTGGCCATGTTGTCTTCAGCCTGCCATTCCTTTGCATTGTAAATTCATATTAACAATAAAATCCACATTTGTGGATCTTAATTATTGATTTTCTATTTTTTAGGGCACAGCTCGTTTGCACGGCTCTGTGCTACGCTTAAACCCCAGAGATCGGGATGAAAAAAAAAAGTAATTTTATTTTTATTTTGCATCACTGAACATTGCCAGTGGCCACATTTTTGGCCATTGGCATGCTTCCTCATGTAAATGCATCCTTTTTTGGAGCTGTCACGGCTCCTTTTTGCTATTTGCAGAACCGTACTCAGTTGTCAACTGAGTACATTTCTGCAAATAACACTACTCCTACTCGGACAGGTTCGGGTTTCCTGGATTGTAAATTTACCTCATTTGCATAGCTTTCACCTGCAATTGAGGTAATTTGCATATCCAAGCCCTGTCCATGTAGGACTCATTTTGAGAGCTCTGTTGCACGCCCCTACCGGCTGTTCCTGGATCGCTCGGCGGACATGTTGGCTGCATGGAGTCTTACTCTACTCTTAGACTCCGTGCAAACCTTCGTGAATCTGGCCCAACATCTTGCAAATGTCTATCTGTATAACTATATATATATATATATATATATATATATATATATATATATATATTTTTTTTTTTTTTTTTTTTTTAACTGCAAATGTATTAATTCTATAAGTAATGGAAGCGGCAACATTTTAAACCAGCTCTACATTATCAATGTTGATCAATGTCACTTTAACCGATATAGCTCTCCTGAATTCAGATTCACTAATTGAAGTAATAATGTAAAATGGAAGGTGCTTAATTTTTAAACAGTTTGGGCTCCCTGATCTCTTTTAGTGCTTTGGAGAACAAATCTATTATTATGTCAGCACATATATGATAGCTACTTAGAAGACCTGGTGCCTTCTTTTGACTTTCTTGATTTTATAAAAGTTTTTCTGGATATGTACTGTTTAATTTAACATAACAGCTTCATTTTCCAATACTATAATCATAAGGTTCATATTAGAATGACAAAAATGGATTTTGTCGAATGTGTTTTCATCGACACATGTAGAGCGAACAGGCAAAACAGCGAAGTGGCTGTTCAGTGAATTCTTTCCCTGGGAAAGAAGTCATTTGATCGCTTCATTGCTTTGCCTGTTCTGGAGTGTAGTGTGGTTCCTTGTCTGGTATAGCTTCCAAGCATGATTGTGCAACAGTTACTGACCTTAGAATTAGGGTACGGGTTAAGGTAAGTGCATATGTATGAAAGTGTTTACTGTTTTTTATTTTGCGTTAGATGTATGGCTGAGTTACACGTGTGTGTGTTTTTAGCTGTTTACTTTTGTTTTTTGGGGGTAGGAGGGGTTAAGGTAAGTGTGTTTGTGTTTGGAACTGTTTATGTAAATGTGCGAGAGTTACTGACCTTAGGGTTAGGGTGCGGGTTAAGGTAAGTGCATATGTTTTAAAATGTTTACTGTTTTTTTTTTTTTTTTTTTTTATTAGATGTATGGTTGGGTTATGTGCATATGAATATTTATTTTTTTACTGGTTTTGGGGGGTATAATTAGGGTTAGGGTATGTGTATATGTGTTTGGAAGTGCTTAATGTTTTTTTGGGGGGTTGGAACAGCAATTTCCTTCCCTAGGAAAGAAATCACTGTTCTGCGGTTTCAACATTTTCAGCATTCGCTGAATATGTGTCGATGTAACACCATTCACTGTTTTCAGCGTTCAGTGTTATAATATGAACCCTAATCATAATAGTATACACTTGTCATCTTAATTTCACCTGCCTTAACTCTTTTAGTCTGATTCCCACACTCACAATTATTCCATTCATTTATAAGATCAGATATTCTGTACTTATTAAGATGAACCCATACTTGGAGAATTATATCTTGTTATCTCTGTTTTTCAGTACTATGGTCTAGCAATTCAAATTTTGTATACATACACTGCTCACCCTATACTGCGTACAGATGTAATGCACACAAAAGCACATCCACTTTAGGTTTTGCATAAAATGGACTTTGTGGGGCCTAGATGGTGTACCACATTCATAGCATTGCAAAACTATATAATAATATATTGGCTATGGAATGCCTGGACTATTTTCCTAGCAGTCTAGTAACTAAATACAAGAATTAGGTAGAAGTATCTTATCATCAAAATTAAAATGGTACTAGAAGGCAGATAATACAGATAACAATGAATATTTCAGAAAGTTTTAAATGGTTAATAAGAAATCAGAGTATTTGTGGAAAGGACAGCATTTATACACTTTGACACAGACTGATCAATGTTAAACTTTTTTATGGCAATTTATGCCAATAGAATAGAACATTTTCTCCCGTCAGTGCACGAAGATCAAACAGGCTTTATAAAAGGGAGAAATACCTATGACAATATTAAAAGAATTATAACATTAACTGACCATATTAAATAACGTGAAACAGACTTGACTATAGTTTCATTAGATATTAACAGTGCCTTTGACTCTCTAAGTTGGAACTATCTTTTCTTAGCCTTAGAGGAATATAAATTCCCTAATACTTTTAATAATAAATCTCCATGTGAAAATTCTTTAGCATATGTTAAATTAGGTTCTGTCAGGTGAGGTCCCATTACAGCTATAAAAGGAAGTAAACAAGGTTGTCCATTGTCACCTTTGCTATTTGCCTTATTGATAGAACCTTTTGCAAATAACATTAGATCTGAGGATAATATTCAAAGTATACAAATTACCAAAGCCTTAAATTTGAAACTTCAGTTGTTTGCAGACGATATGCTTTTGACTTTGTCCAATACAAATCACTCATTACAATCATTATTTACCTTCATGATTATTTTCCAAAACATTTCTGGTCTATATTTTAATGAAAATAAAACAAAAATATTGTCATTAAATTCTAAAAAAAATAATATATTAAGTAAGAAATTTTCCAAATACATTGTAATTGATGGTAGACTTCATTATTTAGGAATTTATTTAACAGAAAACTTAAATGACACGCTCTTATTTAAATATAATAATACATTAAACAGAATTGAATTAATGATGTCTAACTGGAACAAATATCTATTTGCAATGGAAGATAGATTATATTTGATCAAATCAATTATATATTCCCAGGATATTATACATATTACAAGTCTTTTCTCTTCCCCATCTAAACATATTATTCAAAAATATAATAAATTGATAGTAACTTTTCTATGGTTTCCAAATAAACCTTGAATTGCACTAAACAATTACTTGGCAAACTGTGAGGACAGAGGAATCAACTTACCAGATTTAGAGACATATGCCCTATTTGCTAGTAATAAAAACATTATGTTGTGGCTCAACTCATCTTACTCCTCTAAATGGAAGCAATTACATGAACAGATCTGTTTAGAATCTATGCAAAATCAAATTATCATTTATCTTTCTTGACAAACATCTTTTATTGGATCCTAAAAATATATATCTTAGAAAATAAAAACATTACAATTCTATCACATTATATAAATCTTACAAAATTCATACTTAAAAACTGTGAACATCAATCCTACTGTTAAGTCTTTGATATTTTTAACTTTTCCTTTTGCCTTTACCTCTAATAATTTTGAAACGTTTCAAATTAATAAGATGAATACCCTAAAAAAAGGAATCTATTATTTTGGCATCAACTAATAGAACTTGGTAAGGTCCTTTCTATTAATAATCTTATAGACTGATGCAATATAAACAAAGATATGTGGCTGATTCTTCAACCTCTGAGACAATTTTGCATAAATAAAATAGAAGTAATTCAAATCTCAGTCAGATATGACATACGCACATTTATTGAATATATAATATTTATAACAAATTAACCCTTTCAGGGAAATGGATATTTGCCCAACATCTATAAAATTATTAAGAAAAAATATATCACAGAGAATCTTTTTGGAACTACTCTACATCAATAAATGATCATCATCCTTTGGATGATGAAAGAAATTATTCTTAAATCTTCAAAGCACACTACATTGTCACTTCATTGGCAACATTACTTGTGGGGATTTTTACACAGAAGTTTTTTGCACTCCTCATAAACAATCTATGATGTTTGCCAGTAAAGATCTATGTCAGAGATGTAAGAAAAAATTAAAAGCAGACTGGGAACATGTTTTTTTATGATTGTAAAATTCTTGAAGTATATTGGAATAATATAAATTATTTTTTCAGACTGTCTTTAATGACAATTTCAAATTATCCATATCACCGGTTTTATTTAATTCCCCTATACCCAAATGTGTTCCAGAAAAAGTTATTAGTTCTTTGGACTTTATTAACAATAGCTTGAAATATTATTACCATCAACTGGAAAAAGCCATCTTCTCCTTCATTTAATGAATTCAAGAAACTAGTTCTGACTGTTGGTCAAATGGACATTAACACTCTAAAGAACAGAACCAATAGAATAACTTCATACTACAATACCTGATTGACAGTAATGGAAACACTGGAGAAAATGGACAATATTACTTGTTGATATGATTTATTTACAATTCGAAGATACCTTTTTTTACACATGTTGATTAGACACATATATATATATATATATATATAGTTTTCCTGCATTTGATATATTATTTATCTTACTGTTTTATGTTTCATTTTTTTCATTTCCTATTTTGTACTTATGATTCATTACATCATATATATTGTAATCTTCATTACTTGTTTTAAAATTGTATTTTCATTGGAAAAGTAATAAAAATATTTAAAGGGGAAAAATACATACTCACCTGGATATTCAAGGTGCCATATTCAGACTGGCACAAAGATCTGGACTCCACCATGGAAAACTGAACTGTTGGGACCCCCGGACAGAGATGCACAGAATCCCTAAGTGCCTGTCAGTGATGTCTCTGATTGCAGATCCTCACTGTGGCCCTTCCCTCATCCTGTGTCAGGTTAGTTTCCTTACTACATACACGTGCAATCACATTGATAACCCTTCTACAGATCTCTCTATATGTCCAATTTTGGTCACTGACAGCAGTGATTTCCTGAAGAAGGTCTGCAGCAAGATGTAATTTTCTGCCTCAGAACATTTATACTTTCAGTGAAAGACACCTGCAAATGAGACAACCTGTAATATCAAAGACATATACACTTAAGATAATGATAGGCCATACAGACTATACCCTTATTCATCAATGACACAAAACTGTCCACTGTTGTTATTTTGCAAAACTTATGCAGAACTACTGACATATACAGGTGTCATCCATATGAAAAATGTAGTTATGCTATTTTTCTGGGTGCTGCATTGCCATAAACATGGGGTCACTTTACACTGAGGAAGAAACTTTGTAAAAACACATCTGTGTCAGAGAGAACTCATGTCTTTTATATGTATATAGGTCTTTGGCAAACGTACAACCTCTATGTAAAGTGTGGATTGTTACAAGTGGGATAAAATGCACCTTGTTATTCTCAAAAACAGCAGAAGTGCAACAGTATCATCAGAGGATATGACTTCCCATGTTCAACAACCTCTCTGATAATGACATACACTGTGCTTGTCAAGTATAGTATGCTCACCCCTGTGCTGAACTCAACCAGTATCTGAACATTGAGAGCTGTTTGCATATGTGTGCAGCCCAAGCATAGACCGTGGCCTATGATAGAAAGCCTACAGGCAGAGAATTCAATCCCTTGCTATCATCCACATACATCCTTCTGCCTGATTATGTTTGCAGGCCTTTGTTGCCTCTAACAGAACTCAAAAACAAACATAAAACACCATGGCATGCATGTATAAAGAAGATGATAATCAAGTCTGTTACAGATGCATTAGAACAAAGTTCTCCATGAAGCAGGCTATATAAGTGTTTGTGCTGCAAAACCAAATGGAACAATGTTAGCCCAGCACACTTTGACTGCTACTTTGTAAATGTTTTCCCATCATCTGCAGCCCATTATGCTAATGAGCTTATTTTGAATGAATGCTCCTGAATCACATTTTTATCACATAAAGCACTTCATTAGGCCACACTACTAGGCTCCTTTGAGACAGTTCAGTTGTATGAGTACCTGAGGAGTGCTTTGTACATTTACAGCAAGCTGATGATCCCAGTAGAGGCATAGAGAAACATATGATCATTTTATAGGGTTGCTAAAGTGCAAAAATGGAAATAAATATAGGCACTGTGCTACTGGTACATTCATGAATATATTGTAATCAATGTTAAGCAAATAAATTGGCCTATATGATGTGCAAAGGTTGGACTCTTTATTTGGTTTTAAGATGGGAGAGATGATAGAATATTTCCATGAGGGAGGGATGTTAGTTGTATTTTTAACTTCTTGGAATGCATTGAATAAGATTTTCAAGATGTTATCAGGTAAGAGTTTGTAACATTCTGGAATTATACTATCCAGCCCTGGTACCTTTTTTGTCTTAAGATGTTTTATTTGGTCCTTTAATTCTTTAAAGGAAAAGGGTTTTATCTATGTTATTATGTGTTTTTCGATAGCTTCTTTTGAATATTATTAGCAAGAAAGTTGTCTATACTTTTGTTATCACTTGCAGAAGTTATTATTATTAATATTCTTGTAATGGTTTTCAAAACACAATAAGATATTTTTTTTAGATCTGTAACTTTGATAGTCTGATTATATCTAATGTATATTATTTTTTTATATGACTTTTTTCATTTAAATATTTAGATCTAATCACAATCCTGTGCATACTCTTGGGATTGATTGAGTAATTTTGCAATCTGATTTTTTTCCAGATTTGTTGATATTTTATGCTGCTTGATATCCTGATATTCCTTGTTCAGTTTATATATGTCAAGTAATGCAGATTTGTCATTTGATATAAGTTTTAGTTTTAGTTCAATTTCTTTTTGTATGTCTACCAGTTTTTTATCCCACTATTTCCTGTTATTTATATACTAACTTTTGACTTTACCATGTAAGACTACCTTTAATGTATCCCACAGGATAATATGGTGTCTAGGTAAAGCTTTATTTCATCTAGAAACAATTCTTTAAATCCTTGTACTGTTACTAGATAAGCAGGTAGTCTTTGGCAGAAGTTTAAGGGGTCAGTATTACGTGTTACATTGAAGGTGATAACACTGTGGTCAGACATAGGGCATGATGTCAGCATTACATGATCAGTTTTGGCCAGTAAAGAACTGGGTACAAAAACTTTGTCTATGTTGGTATGTGGGCCAAATCTGTAAGAGTAGTGAAAATTCTTCATGGAGGATACTATTTTTATAGAGTCAATTTCAAATACGTTTCTGTCTTTCATGTAGTTATTCAAGTGCTTGGCAAGAAGGGACATCTTCAAGGGCTTAGAGCTTGTGGTATCAGTGGAGGATAAGATACAATTAAAATTTCCTGCTAATAGTAACTCACCTTTAGACTTTACTGTTATGGTGTCTAAATATTTTTCACATGTTTAGTCCCAATGCCCGGTATCCAGTAGGTGTTTGCAAAACTGTATATCTTTTTACCTAGTTTTAGTATGACTAAAGCAAGCATGACATCATTGCTTGAGTATGAGTCAACTATTTCTGGAATTCTCATTGATTTTCTGTGTAAAATTATTTTCTGTGTAAAATTAGAATACTTCTTCTTTTGTGGTTGTAGTTTGAACTTACCAAAATCTTATAATTCTTAAAGGTTAATTTGTTTAGATCTTCTGTTATTAAGTGGGATTCCTGAATGAATGCAAAATCTGCTTTATGTAGCATTAAATATTTGTTGACACTATTCCTTTTCATGGGGTTGTTCAGCCCATTGACATTAATAGATATAATGTTAAACATTGGGTCGGATTCACGAAGGCTTGCGCAGAGTCTAAGAGTAGAGTAAGACTCCATGCAGCCAACATGTCCACCGAGCGATCCGGGAACAGCCGGTAGAGGCATGCAACAGAGCTCCCAAAATGAGTCCTACATGGACAGGGCTTGGATATGCAAATTGCCTCAATTGCAGGCGAAAGCTATGCAAATGAGGTAAATTTGCGATCCAGGAAACCCGAACCTGTCTGAGTAAGAGTAGTGTTATTTGCAGAAATGTAGTCAGTTGACAACTGAGTACAGTTCTGCAAATAGCAAAACGGAGCTGTGACAGCTCCAAAAAAAAGGATGCATCCAGTTGCGGAAGCATGCCAATGGCCAAAGATACGGCCATTGGCAATGTTCACTGATGCAAAATAAAAATAAAATAATTTTTTTTTTATCCCGATCTTTGATGTTTAAGTGTTGTGCAGCGCTGTGCAAATGCGCAGCACTCTAAAAAAACAGAAAATCAATAATTAAGATCCACAAATGTGGATTTTATTGCTATTCTGAATTTACAATGCAAGGGAATGGCAGGCTGAAGACAACATGGCTACCGAGCAGAGGTTGCTAAGGGGGGAAGCTCAGTCTAAGAGAAGTAACCAAGCATTAGTAGGCAATCCTATGCAAATGAGGGTTAGGATAGTGAATCACAAGTTTACATGGCAAATGCATACAGTCAGTGGAGTGTAGGAGTGGGATAAGGGGAGTAACAGAGTAGAAGATAGGTGACATCACGAGGGGGGTATGTATGAAATAAGTGAAGCTCATTGGAGCAGAGTAGCACACATCATTGGAAGAGGTGTGTCAACAGGCAGGCCAGGTAAAGGCAAGAAACTGAAAGTGTATGCTGTGAATAACACTAAAGTTTCTTGCTGAGCATGTATGCATGCGGGTGCGCCCCTGTAAACCCAAGTAAAACTGTGTGCGCGCATGTAAGCATGTGTGCGCGCATTTAAGTCGAAGTAAGCATGTGTAAGGCTGTTTAAAGTTGTGTAAGCGCGTTTGCGCCGGTGTGCATGTTTTACCAAGAATAAGCAAGTTTTAGTGAGTGTAATCATGTGTGCACGCGTGTGAGCTGGTGTGCGCATGTTTGCGCTTGTGTGCACGGTGCTGCCCCCTGAGGAAACAGAAAGGAAAAAGGAAGCACAGCAAATAGTAGGAAGTTAACCAGGGAGTACTAGCACAGCTAGCAGGTGAAAACAATCAGAATCAGGCAATTACACAGGCAGTACACTAGCCCAGCCCAGCCGAGCACTTAAAACTCTGCAAACAACATTCCAGTATGTTTCTCTCAAGGGATACTGTGACACTGCAGTAAGCTAATAGAAGTGAAAACTGAAAAAGCTTTACTGAGACAAAGAAATGTTAGGGGCTGCCATTGCTGTTAAAAGGCGACATATGCAACATGCTGAGGGTGGTGACAATGCAAATGTTGCTGGACAACCCACAGTGAGGAGACAGAGAAGAGTGTACAGGCCCAGGGTAACCTACCAGGGGCTACATGAGCTGGAGATAGTGGAGCGCTATAGAGTGGACAGAGACCTCTTGCAGCAAATTGTTGAGCTGTGCAGGGCACGCCTCACACACAGAACCAATGGAGGGGAACCCATTCCAGTGGAAACCAAGGTACGTGCTGGTCTAAGAATATTAGCAACAGGTACCTTCCAGAGACCAACTGGTGATATGATGGGGATATCACAGGCATCAGCATCCAGGGTACTGCACCAGTTCCTGGATGCCATACCAGCACATGTCGGTGATCATGTATATTTCCCCAATTCCCATGAGGTATTGGCCAGCAATATGCGTCTCTTCCAGCAAATAGTGGAATACCCTGAGGTGGTGGGTGCAATAGACTGCACGCACATATGCATCAAAGCACCAGCCGGTGAGCGGGGTAGGGTCTACTTCAACCGCAAGGGCTTCCCTTCCATCAACTGCAAGGTCATGTGTGATGCTCGGGGCATAATACTGAATGTGTGTGCTGGCTGCCCTGGAAGCTACCATGATTCCCATATCTGGCATCTGTTGCAGCTGTACCAGACATTTGCCAATGGAGACATCCCTCATGGTCACCTAGTGGGGGATGCTGGCTATGCCCTGGAGCCGTGGCTGATGACACCCATCAGAAATGTACACACACCTGAACAGGAACGCCATAATGAGGCACATGCACAAACACGAAATGTAATCGAGCATGTGTTTGGCCTGCTCAAGTCATGGTTCCGGTGCCTGGACACATCTGGTGGAGCCTTGCAATACTCACCAACTACATGTACCCAAATTGTCATGGTATGTGCCTTGCTACATAATATGATCCTGTGAAAACAGCTGCAGCAGGAGCAGCATGGGCCTAGGCCAAACAGCCCCCCCACCATTGCCAAGGCCATCACAGGCAGAGCGTGACTCGGAGGAGAAACAACCTGAGCCTGCCCCAGTAGGCAGAAGGAGGTGTGCCCAGTATGCTTTGGCCTTGGCAAAGAGGCAATGCATACCACATACACTGGCTCAGTAGGAACCCTGGAAATTATACCTCTCTCTGACTCACACATATAGTAAAAGGGATGCCTAACTTGACACTACCTGTTTCCAAACATGTATAGGGAGTGCAGTATGTGCATCAGACATAGGCAGCCCTGCAGCACCACCTGAGGCATGATTGCCATGTGTTAAGCAATATAAAGCAGCGCTAAACAGCTTTCACCACCATTTAGTATATGTAAAGCAATTGCACACACTAACACTAGCACAACTGTGGTCAATGTTGATCAATATTGGGCAACATTCTGCAATGTTAGTTAATGTTGAGCAATGTTGGACAAGCCTGGTCTACGTTGGGCATAGCTGAAAAAAAAGCCAACATGCTCATATTTGCTCTACTGGCCCTTAAGCAGTCTGGTCTGCTCAGTATGAAAATATAAAGCAGTGACAGGCCTCAAACCCATGATGCGATGTACTACAGTCATAACACTGAACCACTAAGCCATGACAATATTGCATTGGTCAGCCTGTATGAAGAAATGTTGATAAGTCTATGCAACGTATCTCATGGAAACCCTGCAGGCACCGCATAATCCCTGTCGAGTTATGACACAAAGGTAAGCCCAACAGTAAGAATAGAACCTGATTTTCAACAAACATATAGTATAATTGTTAATATTGGTCATGTTCACACACATCAACGAATATAGTGGACTTCAGACAGCAACATACTGAAAGGTCACACTGGGCATGCTCACACACTTGAATAAAAGAGACAAATGTCAGGCAACAAAACTCTGAAAGGACAGACTGGGCATGCTCACACACTTAGGCCATGTCTGAGTATAGCAGTGGGCCACACATATACGGCAGTTGCATGTGTTAACACAGGAACCTCTTAGTATTCACCAATGTGCCCACAGTTATATGACAACAGACACATATATAATATATTGGAACCCTGTCATAATAAAATATGTTCTGCAGATACTTAGGTTGTTCGTAGAAAGTGTGAAAGCAAAGAAGAGAAAAAAAACTGCAATCAGTATCATCAATAAACAATGTGCATCCCAAACATTACCATAGGTGCATAGTTTGATACTAGCCTATCTGCCCTAGGGCATGTATAAGCCTAGCCAGAGTGTGTTTGGCTTTTGCAGCCCTGTAAGATTAGTAGACTATTCCTGTGAATAGTAGGACACACAATATAGGCCTTTTATGTTTGCTTTATTGTGCCTCTGTCCAGCAGGGACCCAGAAGAGATTCCAGGGGTAAACATACGATCACCCATCCACTCGTCAATATGTCTCCTGTAGGGAGTCAGTGGGGGGCTCAGCCTATTCGGGACTGGGATCCCATTCCAGAGTGAGAGGAGTGTCTGGGATAGAAATATGTCCCTGCAGCATGTCCTATAAATATCTGTGCTGAGGTGTAAGTCCCTGGAGCGTGTAGCTCTAAGGGATCTGGATATCCTGAGGTGGAGCATGTACATTAATTCTGTGTTGGACATGGCTGTAAATAACAGGCACAGATCGCATCCGAGTAAGTGGTAAGCGACTGAGTAGAGCTGGAGTTACTTTAGTCGAACTGCACAAGGCATTTGTGTGAGTCCCTAGATCCACTTGGTGAGGTACTTTTGTGGCCAATAGAGTTGCTGCAGGTGTCAGGTAAGGTACATCCCAAATGGGGCATTGTATCCAATCATGGGCCTCATGAGTATACGGGCACAATGACTTTACTTGATCTAGATATGAAACCTGTTGGGATAGGGAGGGCTATATAGAATGACTGTCTAACCACTATGACAATGTGATTGTCAAAGGCAAGATTACAAACTACTCATGTCCCCATATCCCTAACAACTTCTACCATACTTAATGTATTAACACCTATGTGGTAATGTGTGGGCACTATGTGATTCCCAAAGGGGATGACTGTGCATTTAATGGCATTCAGCTGTAGGGCATGGCTCTGGCATCAGTTATCCATCTCCGTGAGACCCTTAGGATGCTTGTGCCAGCTGGAGAGTCAAATATAACACCCAGTTTGCAGTCATCTGTGAACATGGTCAGCCATATTCCTCCTGTGTTAGCCTGTACGTTATCATCATCATCATCATCCCCTTTTTCCCATTTACATGGGGTCGGGGTATCGTATTAACTGTCGCCAACTCTTTCGATTCAGTGCCACTCTCCTGCCTTCTTCAACACTCATGCCTGACTGTCGCAGATCTTCTTTCACACAATCCATCCACCTCTTTGCTGGATGCCCTCACTTCCTCTTACCTTCTTCCTGTCTGTCCCAAATCTCCCTCACCAGATTGTCTTCTGCTTTTCTACACATGTGCCCATACCATCGTAATCTGTTTTCTTTCATCTTTTCTGCAATTGGAGCTACTTTGGCTTCTGCTCTTATGTCCTCATTTCTTCGCCTGTCCCACAGTGTGCATCCTACCACCTTTCTCAGGCACTTCATTTCCATCACCTCTAGCTTCTTCAACTGTTCTGCCTTTACTGCCCAGGTTTCTGTACCATACAGTAGTACTGGTCGCACCACTGTCTTGTACACCTTACTTTTCAGCTTCTTTGGCATTCTTCTGTCATATACTACACCTGATACTCTATGCCAGTTGGCTGCAGCCCCTCTGATTCTAGCTTTGACCTCTTCATTCAGACTACCCTTCTCCTCAACCACCCCTCCCAGATACTTGAAGCTGTTTACCTTTTCCACTATCTTCCCATCTATCTCTATTCTCAGCTTCTTCTGATTTCCCCAATCTGCTGCCATTACCACTGTCTTATCTGTGCTTAGTTTCATCCCATGTGCCTTCAGATTTGCATTCCATTCTCCTATCCATTGCTGAAGTTCTAGATCAGAGTCTGTCTGTACTGCCACATTGTCTGCATACAGCAGCTTTGTTGCTCTGACCCCTCCAACCTGTTTGCTGATGTAGTCCATTACCAGTATGAACAGCAGTGGGCTCAGAGCTGAACCCTGGTGTACACCCACTCCCACTGGGAACCCCTCAGTGAGGCCAAACACTGTTCATACTTGAGTCACTGGGTCCTTGTACATAGCCTGTACTAATTCTACCAATGTTTCTGGGACTTCAAACCACCGCAGTACTGCCCAGATCAGCTTTCTTGGGACCTTGTCATATGCTTTCTCCAAGTCTAAGAAAGCCCAGTTTGACTCTCTCTCCTCTTCCTGTTAGCCTGTACGTCAGAGGAATATATACTAAACAAGACAGGTCCCAGGACTGAGCCTTGTGGGATGCTATGTGTAACTGGTGTAGAGTCAGACATGGCACCTGCAATACATACCATGTGGGTGCTATCCCTGATCCACTTTGCAATCCATCTTGTGACATATGTGTCGATATCTAAGCTGGTGAGCTTATGTATGATGCCCGAGTGGGGTATTGTTGTGAAGGTTTTTGCTAGGTCCAGGTAGGCTGTGTGGACTACCTTCCCTACGTCTATGTACCTGGTAACTTTTTAAAGAAGTTGACCATGTTCAAGAGGCAATATCCGCCCACAACAACGCTGAATTGTGTAGGATCCATTGCCTGTAGGTTCCCGATGTCTGTGTGTATGAGTACCATGATGATATGCTCCATAGCTTTGCAGACCAGGCAAGATAGGCTTATAGGGCGATAGTGTCTGGGGTCTGTTGTGGCACCACCTTTGTGGAGCGGGACCACTGTTGCTGTACGCCATTCCTTGGGTACATATCCTGTAGTAAGTCTGATATTGAACAGTGACTTCATGTGAGGGTTACGTTCGTCATGAAGCCTGTGTAAGATGCAGGCTGGGACACCGTCCAGTCCCATAGATGCTGTGTTGTCTGCTTTGGAGAGGGCAGCACTCACCTGATCATCTGTGATGTCAGGGAGGCTACAGTCTCTGCTCATTAGGGGGGATGGGGGCGTGACATTTGCACTGAACCTGTTTGCCAGGATGATGGCAATGTCTGTGGGTTCAGTGTATGTATTGTCATTTTGCAGTAACACACAGCATATCTGGGAGTTGGCACACAGGTTCATGACATAACTAAAGAAGGCCTTGTGATTGTTCTCAGTGTGTGGTGCAAGTTACCTTTTGAAGTGTGTCTTAGATGAATTCATAAGTGAACATAGCGTCTTGCTAGTACTGATCAGAGATGCCTTCCCTTATTGGGATCGTGCTCTATCATGTAGTAGCCCCCTCCTTTTGTTGTATAGCTTATTTATGGCCGTGGTCAGCCAGACAGGTCCCCTGCCTTTGGAGGAGTGAGTCTTGTTCTTATTTGGGATAGCATGATCCATGCATTCCAGTAGGTGTCAATAGAATGTGTTTGTAAAGGATTCAGTGGACTGAGCCATACTTACCTCTGTCCCAGGGTCTTTGAAGGATACCACCTTGGTTTAGAGAAGTGTGACGTTTGCTGTTGATAAGTACTTCACAGAGAGAACCTAGGATGGGGATGGAGATGGGATATGGATGTCCAGTGAGATAAATGTATGGTCTGACCTTACCAATGAGGGGCATAACTCTGGTGTGGAACATGGAGTCCACATGTTGGTGATGATCAGGTCCAATATGTTTTTCCCTCATGTGGGTGTGGTGACCAGTAGTGACATAGCATTTGTGTTTAGAAATTCTAGCAACCGTTGGGCAAGGGTGTTGTGGCCTGAGTAGTATTCCCAGTCAATGTTTCTGTAGTTGAAGTCACCCCATATAATGGTGTTTGTAGAGACTGTCATATCCTCCAGTGTTCCCAGGAAAGCTGAGTGGGGTTCCTGAGTTCGGGAGGGTAGTCTGTAGCAGGCTACAAACTGAAAGGCAGTTTTACCCACTGTTAGTTTCACATGTATGGTCTCTGATGCTTCCTGCAGTGCTACTAACCTGGAGGTGTGTGTATCTGTGATGTATACGGATACTCCACCTAAATTTGTTGAACGGTCAAGTCTTGTGGCAGAAAAGCATGGTATGAAGTATAACCTGGTAGTACTAGTATGCATTTGGGAGCCTGAACCAGGTGTCTGTTACTGCACAGATATCAACATTCACCATACTGAGGAGAGTCTTGAGTGCGTGCATTCTGGGGTCTAGACATCTGGTGTCGAGCAGCATTACCCGTACTTTCTTTTATCTTGTATTGTTCATGGAGGTGGGTTTGTCATTTGAGCCTTGCACAAAAAAGGCACTGTGGGGCTGGCAACAGCCTTAGCCAGTATTTGAAAGTCCAGGGGTGACAGGTGCAAGCTGTCCATAGCGAAGCTATGTGGCATGTCGAGCATGTCATCCCAAGCTGACAGATACTGGATCCCCTTTGAATGACACCAATATGTTAGCCAACTGTTACAATTGATCAGCTTGTCTGTATATTGTGCCATCATTCTTGGTGAGTGTAAGATGCTACACAAGGTCAGGGTCATACTGGCCTGGATTACATGATCAGAGAGCTCCTCTATGTCCCTTGTCATGTAGTTCAGGGAGGAACGTCTGAGGTAATACACACCAGCATGGACAATGATGGAGCCATATTTGTACTTGCTTGGAGTGACCTGAGTACATGTTTAATGTGGCAGAACCTGCCACCCGACAGACAGCTCAAAGTGTCCTTCTCCATGTTCAGCCTGGTGAGTGTGACGTCAGTGTGTCTGACAATAGAGTCATTTATTACAAGTGTATTAGGTGTGTTTTTAGCCCTAAGGGCAGTGACTGTGTGGCACACTGACTTTGTGAACCATGTGATATGTGAGTAATGTCGTGGGGTAGCAGTTGTCTGGGTGTCTGCTTAGGAGGTCTCTGCTGCTTAGGCAGATATTATGTAGAGCCTCCGAGTATGTATTTGTGTGGTAATGTAGTTTGTTTGCTGTTGCTATAGGTCTATGTGTGACGGAGTTGTGGTGTGTGTGGTTACCTTCACCGCCCAATAGACTGTGCCAGTCATGGTTCGAGAGAGCTCAGCCTCCCGTTTGTCTATATAGTTGCATCTCCCACATATATCTGAGTTTGTTGGGAGGAGGTGAGGGTTGTCTGTGTACATAAGGCAGTTGTAACATTGCCTCAAAAGTCCCATATTCACCAGCTGGACTGGAAAGTGCATGCGAAACCAACCGTTGGACATGCCAGGATATTATGATGACATACTCTCTGTTGACTGATCAAAAGGGAGCAATAGGGTGTTAATTGTGCAAAAGAGTATAACAGGGGTTTATTGCTCAGGTATGTTGGTGTTTTTGAAAGCTTATCTGTGAAGGAGTCCAGACAGAACCATGACACTTCCTTCAGCTATGTCATACACAGCACTGTACACACATATATGTCCTGAGTCAGGGCCAGCTGTACCTGACTGACAATGCCAACATCCTGTCAGACAGGCCCATACATACATACCCACCTCCCACTGACAAATGTCCCTATCATCATACCCGGAGATATCACATGTAGAATGGGTAAACTGCTCCTTCCAAAGCCGAAAACATGGCATCAATTGGATGACATTGTTTCCCGATATGTGTCATAAGTGAACTACAGAGCAAACAGACCCTGCACCTGAACAGTCTGTTGAGCCACACCCTCTCTACAGGATTTGAAACTGTTGAATGTGTTACAGCAACATATGGCACACACCACAAGTGTTGGTGCACAACAAACCATGGGAACTATAGTCCTATAAGCCTATGACGTCTGATCTGCAAGGCCATTGAGTCCATCATGATTGAAGTCATGAACAGAGCTATGGAAAGCCGACAAACACACAGCCCTACCAACTGTGGTATGATCATGGGAATATCATGGTTCCCAAACCTGCTAGACTGTTTACAAGGCAGCCACCCAGGACACACATCACTGAAGGGAGCTACACACATCCCACATAGACTCTGAGGAGCCCTTTATCAACATCACAGACACATGTTGTATCCACAAATTCAACAACCTGTGCATACATATGTATTGTCATATGACGGAATGTAAATTTGTCCACAGAGAGATCACACAAGCTAAGAATTGTGGAACCCTGTTCAAGCTGTTAACACCTGCTGACCCACATGGTTCATTCCTGGGATTGCATAAAACAAAGTGCACACACATTACCATGTCCAGTCTGATGATGTCAGCATCCTACAAATATAGCAGGAGAAAGTAAAGCACACAGTAAAATAAATAGTGTGTCATGTTAATGCGTACCTCTGTAGTATCATAATATAGTTAGGTAGAGGTTTGAATCCTACAATCGCTTTGTGTGTGATTTCCTGTGAGAGGTGTGCTCTTTTTGGAGACTAGGTACACACATGAAAAGAGGTAGATTCTTCTTTGGCAAGTCTGATGATGTCAGCATCCTAGAAATATAGCAGGAGAAACAAAAACACCCAGGAAAATATATAGTGCGTCGTGTTAATGCGTATATCTGTAGCATCTTACCATAGTTGGATAGGGGTTTCAATCCTATAATTGCTCTGTGGAGTGTGTGTGTGTGATTTCTAATGAGAGGAATGCATATTTCTGTAGTATAATAACATACCCAGGTAGGGGTTTGAATCTTGCAATTACTCTGTGTGTGTGTCTGTATGATTTCTTGTGAGAGGAGTGCCCTTTTTGGAGAATAGGAAAACACATGAAAAGAGGTAGATTCTTCCTTGGCAAGTCTGATGATGTCAGCATCCTAGAAATATAGCAGGAGAAATGAAAACACCCAGCAAAGCCTATAGCGTGTTGTGTTAATGCGTATTTCTATAGTATCATAACATTACTAGGTAGGAGTTTGAATCCTGCAATTGCTCTGTGTATGTGTGATCTCTTGTAAGAAGAGTGCCCGTTTTGGAGACTAGGATAACAGGAGTGCCCTTTTTGGAGACTAGGAAAACACATGAAAAGAGGTAGATTTTTCCTTTGCAAGTCTGATGATGTCAGCATCCTAGAAATATAGCAGGAGAAATGAAAACACTCAATAAAGCATATAGCATGTCATGTTAATGTGTATCTCTGTAGTATCATAACATAGTTAGGTCGAAGTTTGAATCCAGCAGTTTCTCTGTGTGTGATTTCTTGTGAGAGGAGTTCCCTTTTTGGAGACTAGGAAAACACATGAAAAGAGGTAGATTCTTCCTTGGCAATTCTGATGATGTCAGCATCCTAGAAATATAGCAGGAGAAATGAAAACTTGCAATTGCTGTATGTGTGTGTGTGTGTGTGTGTGCGTGTGTGTGTGTGTGTGTGTGTGTGTGTGTGTGTGTGTGTGTGTGTGTGTGATTTCTTGTGAGAGGAGTGCCCTTTTTGGAGACTAGGATAACACATGAAAAGAGGTAGATTCTTCCTTGGCAAGTCTGATGATGTCAGCATCCTAGAAATATAGCAGGAGAAATGAAAACACTCAGTAAAGCATATCGCGTGTCGTGTTAATGCGTATCTCTGTAGTATCAAAACATAATTAAGTAGGGGTTTGAATCCTGCGATCAGTGAGTGTGTGTGGTGGGGGGTGTGTGTGTGATTTCCTTTAAAAGGAGTGCCCGTTTTGGAGCCTGTGAAAACACATTCAAAGAGGTAATCTCCTCTTTGGCATGTCTGATGATGTCAGTATCCTAGAAATACAGCAGGGGAAATGAAAACTTCAAGTAAAACGTATAGCGTGTCATGTAAATGCAGATCTCTCTGGTAGCATAACAAAGTTAGGTAGCGGTTTGAATCCTGCAATTGCTGAGTGTGTAACACTGTTGGTTAATGTGTTGTGGGTTTTGCTTTTACAACTGTATGACATATCAGTAAAACAACAGTATGTGCATCGCACACTTCGGTATCTGTGTGGCATATATAAATATGTACACGTGACCTCAATTGTTATCTGTGTGGCAAATACATATATGTACATGTGACCTCAATGAGTTCATAGGTGTGAAGCCTGCTTTCTACACAAATACATCTGTTACCATTGACAGTCTGTGCAGCTGCTTCTCAGACCTTAGGTCACATATGTATGTATGTCAAGGCCAGCCACTGTAGTGATCTGTGGCCTAAGTCACCTGTGTCACACACACCCATGACAGTTTCTGTAGAATAGTGTGAGTGAGGGTTCATGCCTGGGATATATGTCAGACATGTTCAAACACAACACAGTCTGTCAATAATGGCCATTCATTACAGGTGTACAACACCTCCGTGAATATGCATACTGACCCCTTCATGCTTATGTGATGCACTGAGGGACATCAGCATACCTTTGGAAATGTGAATACCAAAGGACAGATGACATAACATGCGGCTGTATGTACACATTGGTACCCCTACTACATGTTGTGGGCTACTAACAATGTGGTACTGTCAGGATACTATTGTATTGTAAATGTGGATGACTATGCTATAGTTGACTTATAGCTTTACAGCATGTGTTGGTCAACAGGTATCTGTCTATATTATACCCTTGTGGAGGATAAGTGTCTCATCTGGAGAATGCATTGTAGGCCATTGTATGCATTACCGGATCTGGATGGAGATATCCCTAGTGTGTTTGCTTGTACCTGGGACATCTACATGCCAAACAGGAGTGGTCCCAGGAATGGGTGGCGGCCAATACTACTGGTTACTGGTATAGCATAGTACCGGAAGGACTCAAATGCTACTGTGTATCCTACATCTGTGTGTCAGTTGTCAAGACATCAGCTAACAATTGGGTAAAGTCAGGCTGTTGAGGTTATGTATACTACTAGTATGCAAAACAATGACCGATATAAACAGTATCACCCACAGCACAGTGTCAAACCATGTCATACACACACGTGTACCCAAGTCATAACATATGTGTAGTAAAATGCATACTGGCCACCAATAGGAAATATGAAGTGTTAACACTGTATAATACAGGGCATGTCACCCTTCCCATGGGTCCACTATGCACATACATGCAGATGGTGCACCTCCACCATGTTCACAAATGTACACCTGCAAATCTGTACTGCACACATCACAGATGTACCATCCACTCACCAACACATGCTGCCAGTACCGCACACATCAGCCATGTGGCACATGGGCTGACAATACAGTATTGGAATTAACACTGGTGTAAACAATACTACATTGATAATCATATCTTTAATGCATCATGCCTGCTCAGATATACCTACAAGGATATCAGTACACCTTGCTGTTGACAACATGCTAACATTGCTACACTACTATTAAGTCACCCTGTGCATCAGCACTATGTAAGCCTGTTCCTGCATCATTGTCACAGATGACAGGGGATGGCCCAATGTCATCATATGCACAGGGTGTGTTATTGGTTTGCCAGAGCCCGACAATGACCCACACAATCGACGTGTGTGTGTGTGTGTGTGTGTGTGTGTGTGTGTGTGTGTGTGTGTGTGTGTGTGTGTGTGTGTGTGTGTATGAGGGAAAACAGTACAGTATGGTTCAATGTTGGTGTAATGTGTGTATGTGTTAGCCCTAGGTGTTTGGTTTATGTGTGCGTGTCTGCATACACACAGTTCCACCCTGTGGCTGCCACATACGGGTGAGTGTGGGACAGCCACGGACTGTACCTGCCAGGCTGTAAAGATCACTGTCTCCAGCCACTGGCACAGTTCCTGTGCCTGCCAGGGGTGCCATAGACAGTATCAGGTACCAAGCCAGACTGGGTACTATCATCAGAGGCAGAGGGATGTCGACTGGACCCATGCCCCTGCTGGGACTGGCCAGAGCCCCGTGCACGTGGTCGTCTAGGATAGTTTATTGACAGGCCAACCCTGACATTGCTGGGGCTGGTACTGCCACTACGGGAGCGGCTGGGACTTGTGTGTTATCTGCGATGAGTGCCAGGTGATAATGTTGCTGGCATACGTCCACGTCGACATCTCAGCCATCCTGCACTGTCCTGGCACATGGACATTACATTGCGGAGGACATCTAGTGTCTCCCCTCAATGTCTAGCAATGACTTCGGTGTAATTACGGATGGCACCGGCAGGGTCATGGATACTGTTATTGATAGCGGTGTTGTGAGCCCTCTGTGCCCTTAGTCCCTGCCTGGTGTACCATTCCATACGTGCCTGAGCCTGCATTACAGACCGGAACATAGCTGAGGTTGTGAGTCCTGTGGAGGCACGTCTGCCAGGGGCATTACGGCCAGCAGTGCTCCCATGAGCACCCCTGGACATATGCCTATGTGGTACCATTCCAGGTGTGTGGGTATGTGGGGTTGCATGTGCCATAGATACCACACTATCCTGGTCGATGCCTACTGTATGCTGTTCCTCCGCTAAGGCCATTGGTGTTGAGGGATGTATTGGCAGTATGAATGTGCACATAGATGGGGTGGACAGCTGTGTACTGTTGATTGGCAAACCAACGACAGACCCTGACAAACCTGCCTGTGCCACAACATGTGTCATCATGCCCACTATTTGTGGCAGTGACCTCAGGTTCCCTGCTGCACTCATCCAATACCTCAGCACCTGTGAGAGGAAGACAGGAAACAGACTTCACAATCTGTACAGGATGTTAGCGCACATGCACACATGAACACATGCACACATGCACACATGCACATTTGCACACATGCACACATGAGCACATGAACACATGTACACTTGCACACATGCAGACATGCACACATGAACTCATGAACACATGCACACATGCACACATGAACACATGCACAGATGCACACATGCACACATGAACACATGCACACATGAACACATGAACACATGCACACATGCACACATGAGCACATGCACACATGCACACATGCACACATACACTATTCAGTCAAGTTGACACACACACACACACACACACACACACACACACACACACACACACACACACACACCAACAGCAATACGGAACATATCCATTAGTGGTTGATGGTGCAGTACAGTATCACAAGCCAAAGAGTCCTATCACACGTGTCAGCATGCAAGATGTGTGTTGCTCAATAGCATGCAGTGCGAATGCGGAGTGTCCTTGTTGATAACAGTATACATGTCTTTGATGCATGTGTATTGTTCAATGATTGGCCTCACCTTGGAACCCAATGTGTACATGGACACAACATTGCTGTGCAAGACTGGAAAGCTTTCCAATTACCTGTGCACCATCACTCATAGCTATACATACCATGGCCGGATGCACACAACTGTCAGGTGTATAGCAATGAATGCTATGTGTAGTACTGTAGTTACTGTAACTGGATGTAGTGTAGCACCATGAGCCATCATCAAGCAGCATCATGTGGTCACTCAAGGCCACTAATGTATGTCACACTGGCAACTATCTTGGTGTACCTGACCTACACCACTTTGGCTACATTAACCATTTCACAGCCAGTTGTTACATGGGTATGTAAGGTGTTCAATAGGGAGCATTGCCTCACATGAATATGTTGTGTGTTGAAGCATGTCACACCACCCCATGATAGTCCTCTACCCCCAGGTATAGTATGTGTGCTGTGTTGTTGACATTTGGGATACTGGAGTATGACCTTACAGCAGGTGTCTACATATGCCATGTGTATCAAATTAACACCAACTGCATATGACAAAGTGGTGTATGTTGTGTGCATGTTTATTGACTCTGCCTATACAATGTCCACTACAGTGTACTGCAATTGGTTGGCATGTGTTTGAGGTGGATACTCATGTTACTGGGATGTGCATAGTCCCACAGAGAACATGCAGAGCATGCATTATGTGTAGGTGTTTTACATGTGTAAATGGCCTACAACTCTCCTATGACATGCACATGTTATATGCTATATTAAATGTAGAACACTCACCAGCATGTGTCTGCTGTCTTGTTATCACACCAGAGGGACCTACAAGGATATGAGACAGTTTGTCAGTGTCAACAACTATGGCATTGCTGCTGTGTGTTTGCAATTCCACAGTAGTACAAGAGGTGACAGTCACAGGCATACAGGTTATGTTCCAAATTATCAGTATTGCATGACACCAGGCTCCACATCTTCTGAACACACAGTACACATCTGGTAAATGCATGTTCTAACAATTGATCTAACAGTAGTCTACAGATATGCCATGTTACCTGCACGCTCTGTATCTACATGCTGGGTGACTCCGGCCTCCATGATGACGCATGTTTGTTGTACTGGTTGGTCAGGAGCCACCACGATGAGGAGCAGCTCTTCCACTCTGGTGAGGGGGTGGTGTGTTGATGCACCATCACCTGTGGCAAGCTGTTGTCTATGGACATCGGAGGCATGCTGCCGGACATGTCTGATTAAATCACTGCAGTGATGGCATACCTGCTCATAAGTCCAGTTATGCATGCCTACACCATTCACCCGATGGACAACATCCTGCCACAGTGCAGTGTGTCCATGCTGGTCCTGGCTAGATTTGGTGAACAGCAGGTTGTAATGCTGTATCAGGGCATCAAAGATGACCTCCTCCTCCTCAGGGGAATAGGCAGGCTTCCTGTTGTCAGACATATTCCTATAAGACAATAAAACAGTAATTGTGAGCAAGTCATGTGGCACAGTTAACATGCTAAAGTACAGACATCAATGAAATGCCATATATAGCAACCTATTGGCTGTCAGTAGATACACACTTTTAATATCACATAGGACTGCTCAGCCCACAACTGCCTGACAGTGCCTGGCACATACTATATTCCAAAATATGTTCTGTACAGCAACAAAGTGGAACCAGTATGTAAGACTATACAACAGCATATGGCACACTCTATGTGACACAATGCACCACCTAGCCACAGGGGGTGTGTATGAAGCTAATGCATGCAGACATTTGTCATCCATTGAAATGAATGTTAAATACAGTTTAAGTACTATCAGTACACCACACTACTTGTTGATAGCAAACCCCTCAGTAACAAATGTGCACATTCATCACTATAGGTGGCATACTGCTGTAATACACTACACATGTTGCTAGATATGCACATATATCCTGTGACACACGTATCACCAAGGCCATGTTACAGGCATACCCACACACACACATCAGACATACCTACAGGACACAAAGGTATGGCAACTCAGATCAGTTTTACCTGTGTAACATACAGTACTGTGTGTCAGCACTTACAAAACCTCATGCCTGAGGTTTGTAATGTGTGAGAACTACAGCTAACAAACAAAACAGTGTGTCCAAGCAATGTGGATATAAACCATACTGTGTTGTTTAGGCCTACAGCTTCAGGTAGTACTACTGTTCATACAGGATTTGTATTCACTAATGTTACCAATCAATAAGTATACATGTACTGCTTAAGCCTACAATGGCATACTCTGGTCAACACCATGGGACTATGTCACACTGTATGCCTTACTGCTTTTCCTGCCTAGCAATTGCATACGTATCCTTTGCTGGGATTTGAGCTACAGCACTACATACCATGATATACACAATTTCCCACTAGGCTAACGCACATATACACAACTTTGACACATTCGCCTACACGTTCACCATCACACCAAGTCAAACTCACATAGCAAGTAATGCAACAAGTACATGCGTGTGTGTATCGGGTCCTAGGTAGCTGATAGGCTATTATCCATAGGGCCTATGGAAGCCTAGCCATATGGTACCCTGCCCTTCCACACCCATGTAATGTAGGTTCATGTGCCCCTGTCATGCAGAGCCACAGTGGTGACTCCCGGGTTGTGTTTCCTATCTCACACCCACTCATCATGATTATTCATGACAACTGCTAATGAGGACCTTCATTTGCTATTGATAGGTGGTTAGTTCCAGAGTATGGTATGTGTCTGAGATGATAATATACCACTCCAGCATGTTCTGCTTTTTCACGTTACAGGGTTTAGATCAGTACAGTGTGTAGCTTGTATGGAGTTTAATCTGTATATATGGAGCATGTCCAACACCTGTGGGTTTGGCATAGCTTTGTATGTTAGGCAGAGGTTGCCTCTGGGTAGGTGGTATGTGACACAGTGTAGCTGTGGTTTTGTAAGACAGTCTACATAGGGCATCTGTTTGAGTCTGGTAATACTCTTTGTGAGGTGTGTGTCTGGTGTCTACTGTCACTGTGGATGTTTTCTGAGGTACATACTGACAAGGCCAATGTATTCTATGATCGGTGTTATGACTGATGAGTACAGTGGAACACTGACCTCTTATTCCATGGATGACACACCTTTTCTGATGACATATGGACCATACTCAGTTTACATGACTAGTGTGGCACTGTGATTATCAACAGGGACACTACTGTTCACCTTTGTCTCATAGTTTCTCATCACACTTTTGGTGTTGAGTAGACTACCACCTATGTGGTAGTTCATGGGTACAAGGTTTCTAACAAGAGGGATGGCAATACTTTTACAATATTGAGCTTGGGCCTACATATGAAAATCCATTGGTGTACATATAGATATACATATAGGCACATATACAGTCCACCTTTCATGGTGGGAATATCAATTATGCAAAGGTTGAGAGGGATGCAGTTATGTAATTATATTGCACAGTCCTGTGCAGAATGCATGGAAGGTGGTCTCAGCCCATGTACCTTTAGCAGGACCCCCTATCTGGAAGACTAAAACCTGAGGAATCATACCCATGGCGTTTAAACGCCACATGTCATATACCAACACTGTATGCTGTCTTGTTTGCCACACACTACCACCTACATATGAAAATGCACATAACAACCTGCAACAACATAACACCCTTCACAAACAGTTGCAGTATGTCCCTTGCTCTATGCACATGTTCAGATGCTAATTTATCAGACACATACATATCTCTCCATATGTGTGTGCCATACACACACAGGGTCCACAGTGTTGTAAGTCCGTACACCTCACGGATGACCTGTTGGGCCTTGCTACAACATGGACAGTTGTCACATGTGTGCACACAGTAATTGTACAGGGAGTATATATAGCTGCAAATGCTAACATTACCATACTAGCCTGGTACAACAGTTGCCAACGCTAAGCTACAAATTATGTTACTATCATGCATGTCATAGTCAGTCACATCCAAGTTTATATAGGTGTTTGCACTACTCCCCCAAACTGTCATTATACGCAGTACTGTACAGACCATAGATAACATGTTCAGATGTTTGACATATAATGCTGAGATACATATGTCACAGTTATGTCCCACTGCACACAGCTACACACTAATTTGTCCATGGCAGTAGTTATGTATGGCATCACTGCATATATACCTACTGCTGCCACTTATGCATGCTTCTGAGTATGTAAAGTACTAGTCATAAACATCTACTACTTGCCGGTAACTACAAATCTGTTACATACCTGTTACTCACTGTCAGGTCCATCTGTGTATGCTTTTCAAGGTTTTGTTTTATTTATTAAGTAAAGTTTTTTACTTTTTTGTTATTATTGGTTATTAATTAAGTTTTTTTTTCTTAATAAATTTTGGTTTTACAGGAGTAAATATAATATTTACTTAAGTAAGATTTTTTTATTAAGTAATAAAGTTTGTCAGTAGTTGCTGACACGTGCAATGTAATGATTGCATGTGGGGATAGCAAGTACAATCTGCTTTTTTGGGTATCTGGGCATGTGCATGTGATGCCCTCTGCACCAGTTGGTGCCCAGCATTTGGTAAATGTATATAGGCTGCTGTGTGGTAATTGCAGTATTCACTGTCATAGCAACCCAGTGGTATAAATTGCTAAGGTATGCAGGCATAGCCCTTTCAGATTTCCAGAGTGGGGCCCATGCTTGTTTGCTGTGGACACTGTTGTGTAAGTCAGAAGGTTGGTATACTTCTTATATCTGAAGCTAGAGGTGTAGACAGTGATGTACATGTTGCACTCAGGCCTGACTGTTGCCACTTGCAGTACAGAGCTCTCAGTGTAGAGTTTAACTCACCCCTACAAATGCTTACACAACATTTATGTGACTATGTCGTTTCTTTTCTAGTCATATAATTAACTGCCATACAAATGTAGTTATTGAGAAGTATTCTTTTGGCACATGAACTGTTTGTGAACTGTTATACTGTGAATATTAATGTACACACTTCTGCAGGGTTTGTGGTTTTATTGTTGACATTAGCACAGGGTTCACAGGACAACTGGACAATTCCAGTACTGTGCATGCCTACCTACATCCTTGGTAGACCCTAAACACACAAGTGTATTTAAAGTATGGGGGGTTTGCTGACATACAGAGAGCATTTTGTATCATTGTGTGAATGTTATCTTACTGGACTAAAATGATTGGTGTGTACCTGTTGGTTTATCAAGGCAGGTGGTCTGTCTGCATAGTTCCCAACTATGAACCTATCCAGATGGTAGTCAAATGTTACACTGTTATTCTTTGTCTGTGCAACCCACAGGTGTTTTCATTACTAGTACAATGGCATTGTTACAGTCAGTTGCTACCAGTACATGGCTACATCCTTTGATATTTCTGTGTTGTACTCCTACATAAGGGTATGCTTGTGGAAGTCCTACCACAGCTATTTGCAGAGTGTGTAACAGCAGGATAGCTGCTATGCATGTGTGTTTGTGCCTCTGCTAGGCCTATGAAACACTCAGATACATCTTTGCATGGAGTCAGGGATAAGCAGTTGAATGTGAAGTACACCTTACACATAATAGAGACAGCAAAAGTCTAGACTTATGTGAAGCAGTGCATATGGATTTGTATTCCTTTTATGAAGTACAAGCGGTGTCTACTGTTATTATTGTCAGTATTCATTGTGTAATACCCCACCTTTCTGACTGACATCTGTACTTTTCAGAGGGAATCAGTGGGACACAGCTTAAATATGTTTCACAATCAGGGACATCCCTGTAAAGTAGTCACAGTTAGGTAGTATGGCCTCTGCCCTAATCAGATTTGCCACTGTTTGTCCTGCTGTGATACTGTGTGGGGGTTGCAAAGGGCCTCTGTAACTTTATTTGCTGCTAGAATGGCTGCTTCTCATATCACACTCATGTAATTCATTTCACAACAATTGCTGGTAAAGATCCATAAAACAAGCTTTGTGTTATGGCCTTCTAATTTTTCCTTTACATTCAGTCATTGAAATGCATGATATATTTATTTGAGCAGCAGGTTTTTGTATATCTGCTTTGGCTTAGTGATAATTCATGCAGTCAATTGTGTCAATGGTCTGGGGTCTGAGACTGACAAGGGGCATATTATTTTGCTGCTGAGCAGAGCAAGGGCCCTGACATAGAGTGACTAAGGCATGTTTAAGCAGTTGTAAGTGGGTTTGCATGGGTTTGTGCGATGCTTAGTGATGCTTAGCTAAGCGCTCACATGCGCACACTCGCTTAAACCCGCTTACTACTGCTTAAAAGTGCTTACTCCCACTAACCCCAGTGCTAATTTCTTTGAAAGAAAGGAAAATGGGGAGATAGGAAAGTGGTGAAAAAAGGGGCACAAAGAGGGAAAGACAGTAGGAAAACAAGCTCGGGATGTGCAGGATGGGTGTAGGAAAGGTCCATAGCTGCCCATTTCTTTACCAGCAACAGCTGTGCATATGCAATGAATTTGGAGTGACATTTGAAACTTTCCACCCCTGGGAGAGGGTTGAGGACAACAAAGTATGTTGTACTGCCAATTCTAATTATCAGTTTACATGTCCAGTGGACATGTGTGCGAAATGGGCAGCTATGTATGGGGCATAACTTTTTTGTGGGTACAGATTGCCCTTTGTTTTTTTTTTTCAGGTGAGAGTGGAAAGTGAGGTAGAAGAAGTAGGTATGTTTGGGGAGGTAGGTTGGGGAGGTAAACAGACAAGACAAACAAGACGCATACAAGGGCGGTGTATGACACATGGGGTGGGTGAACACAATTGACTGGGATGGATGTTTAGAAATCGCAAGCCCATGAGATCAAAGATGGTAACAGTGGAACTGAGATCACCACCCAAGGGCAGTCACCACTGCACCTTCACAGCCCCGAGGGTGGCTGTGCTGGGGGCTGCATAGGATGGGCAGGCTCACCTGTGAGATGCACCACTCTCACTTCCAGCTGGTGTAGGGGATCAGCGACTGAATGCTGGTTCTCCCTATGCACCAAAACCCAGACCCTTCGAAGGGTGACAGGTGGCCCTTCTCCGCCCATGCTTGCATGGGGTGGACGAGCCCCATCCCTTGCAGCGCTTCCACCCAAAGGTGGCACAGGACCAATGGAGGAGGGCAGCCTGGGCTGGGCACCAGACCTGCTGGTGCCAGGTACACTCACCAGCTGAGGAGGGACAGGTGGGTCCGCTGGGACCGGCCTTCCCATATGTTCTGTGATTAGGTGTGTTTAATTACAACATAAACAACAGCATTCCAAATTAGTTGTAACGGCATGCAGTAATATTCCCATTAACCCAACACACCAAGGTTCCAACAGTTGAACAGCAAGCATAACACATGCATATATTGAACGAGAGTGGACATTCCATCAGCATGCAGGGATGATTGGTAGCAACAGGCCACCATGATTGTGGTGTTTGAACAGGGCACATGCATCAAAGTGAAGGCAGCTATTTATTGAACAATAGGACATATGCCCCAACAAATGTTTGAGATTACACATACCCATTGAGGTGTGGAATTGCACGGTTTATGCACATACAGTAGGGTGTAGAAAGAAACCTCAATTAACATCTTATAAGTACTTTTAGTCTACACTACATTCCTAGTGACTGCAGGTGTATATCCCCTACATGTATTATTACACTTGCCAACATGCATTAGGTTGTGTAATGGGTTTGGCTAGTTCATTATATACCTGACCTATATCTGACATACTAACTGTCCAAGATGCAGATGTTACTGCTACATATTTCTTGGCTTTATTTATATTTCTTTAACTACATATCTGGATGTGTTCACATGAGATTTTCAGTTCAATTTGTACAGAACCCTGCATTTCTTGTAGCACACTCACATTTCTGGGGAACAAATTAACAAGCTACTCATGTGCCAGATTTACTTATGAATGCCAGCCAGTAACTGACTGTTGAGGACTGTATATATATATATATATATATATATATATATATATATACTAGCACTTCCATCACCCACTTTAGATGGGACTGCCCAACTGTGGGTTTCCAGCACTTATTAAAACAGTACTATTTGTATAATGCAAGGGTACAACAACATTTCAAAGAAAGTGACACAGACACACTCCAGGTTTTATACCTTTATTAATCACATTACACACTTTTCCACAGGGTCTCTCCTTTATTTGATATTACAGTGCATATGGAAGACATATTCAAGACATATTATACCTTTATTAATAGGTTAGAACACTCTTTTTCAGGCTCACTCACTTATTTTATATGACAGTGCCTGCAGAGATATTATTCCAGACATATTGTACCTTTCTTAATGAGTTACTACACTCTTTTTCTGGCTCTCTGACATTTTATATAACAGTACATGCAGATGACTTATTCAGGGCATTTTATGGCTGTATTATTGGACTACAACACTTTCTTTCATGCTCTCTCCCATATTTTATATAACAATACATGCAGAATAATCACTAACCTGCCTGGTGGCGCAGCCTTAGCAGCCTATCTGCATAGGCTTGCTGATTCACAGCACGGACACCTGCAGCTGTGAAGTAAATGAAGGGATATTGAGACATACCTATCCATTATACAGAATCAATTATCATTTCTTACATACTGCATTCCATGGCTACCTACTTAGTTGTGGGGCATCTTGCATCCCACGGGCCTCCTATATCCATTGGTTCAGTAGGTCCTGCTTCCATCTCTTCAGATCTGCATGGTGGCGACGGACCTGCTCACCAGTCCGAGGAACGCCTGTGATACTGGTGAGGACATGAGCTAACCGGTACCTAGCCTCTGCCTTGTACTCCATCCCTTGGAACTGGCCCTGTAGGAGTCTTGACTCATGATGGTGAACAAGGAGCCAAACCATGTATTTTGACTCCTCGATGCCCCAACGTTGCGCTAGGAAGCGTGTACCCTCTCCAGCACCAGCCATTCTAACTGCAGATGGGAGCTACAATCAGTTATGGCGAGTATTCCCGCCTATGGGGCTTAAATATGCCACATTTCCCACACTTTTTTGTGATTGGCTGTTTTTGAAAATTCTCAGCTGACTGCAGGCCTGCTTAATAATGTTTATTCTCCCATTTATAAGTATATGTATGTTGACAGTGGCTGTTTATCCTAGGGTGTCATAGCTTAGTTGTTCAGTACTTTGATTATGGTGCACAGAGTCCAGGGTTCGAACCTTGTCATTCATTTTATTTTACTACTGTCCAGACAGGCTAGGGGGTGTGGTTGTGTATAAGCAACTTTGCTCAATGTTGCTCCACGTTGCCCAACAGTGTGCTGGTTGGTGTGGCTCACACCTCCGCGCAAACTGATTGTGCTGGGTAAAGCGCTATTTAGCTATGGGCAACTACACTGCACTGAGTAAAGGGCTATTTAGCTATGAGCAACTACATTGCACTGGGTAAAGCCCTATTTAGCTATGGGCAACTACACTGTACTGGGTAAAGTGCTGCTGAACTACGGGCACCTATATTGCACTGGGTAAAGCACTGCTTAACTGCGGGCAATTATATATCAGGATCCTTTATAAATATTTATTTTGTTCACTGATACATAGGCCATTTCACTGTTTTTTAGTAAAATTTTAATCATATATGTCGGGTATTATTTCATATACTAATTTAAAACATAAATAGGAAGGAGAGTGGTGGGACTCGAACTGTGAATGCCTCTTCTTTGTGCAAACGCTCTGCCATTACGCTATTGGGCGTAATTTGCATAAACATTCTTCTTATGCTATTCTATGTCGGGATTGCTAACTGCAGCTAAGCAATGGGCACACCCGTACACACACGCACAAATACGGGAAGCTATTTCGGGAATTTAAAAAAAAATAATAATGTTTTACTTTTTATAACTGTGCTGGGGGTTTACAATGTCAGGCAGTGTGGTGTTGGGTACATGGACATTTGAAGCAACAATGGTGCTACTGCCAAATGCAAATGACACACAACGATACCACACTAAAGAAAATTTATTACATAAAGCTTTCAGGTCTACACCCTTCATCAGTATAAAGCAATAACATTACTACAACATTTAAAGAGGAGAAATCATACAATCACATGCTTCAGCCCATCCCACTACTTAATAATCAGCTAAATCTTAAAAAGACAACACGTCAAATAAAATCATGTTAAAATTAAAATGCTGCCTGCCTATAACATTATGAAATATAGAACTTAATTAATGCATAAATATATAAAAAATGCATAATATACTATCATACTAAAATACTATACAATTGAAAATATATTACACATATCTATTATATACAATATTTTAAAATGTGTAAATGCATATATGCAAACACATATACAACCATGCATCCACCAACAAATATATACATACATATATGTACATATGTACACACTCTTATAAAAAGCACACATTTAATAAACATGCATATATATATATACATTTCATAACCTTTCCCTTTGCCTCTTCATCAATAAAGGCTTTAGGCTGACAGCATTGTTTAGACCAGGAGACACATCTGCCTGAAGCCTAATAATCCATTCTAATTCTTTTAACTCTAAACAGTTATTTATATCTCCCTTCCTTAGACTAATATCTACTACAGCCAATACTCTAAATCTAAAAAAATGCTTTTCACCTTCGTCCATAATGTGTTTACTCAAAGCGTTTGTCAATATTTTTCTCCTAATCTCTGATTTATGTTCAGCTATTCTCTTTTAACTTTCTAATGGTTTTGCCCATGTAGAAAGATGCACATAGTGTGCACGTAGCCAAATAAACCACCCTTTCCTCATTACAAGCTGTCATTGTCATTAATGTGAAAACTTCACCATTAGTGGGGTGCTTAAAAATATTCTCTCCTTCATATAAATCATTACAACAAGAGCAGTTATAGCATTTCCTTGGGTGCATTACCCTATCTACAATCCTAGTTTTTATTCGGAAATCTTTATAAAATAATTTCCGCTTTAATGTTTCAGCACTTCTAAATCCAAAGCTAGGTTTATCCCCCACAATTGACCTTACTTCAGGCATAGCAAGTAAAATTGGCCAGTTCTTCTCTATTATAGTGCTCACACTACGTGTATTCAAATTATAAGTCGTTAAATATCTAACTGACTTCACATCCTTACATGGGCTATCTCTATACACTGTCATACCTCCCAGTAAAACTGGTTTAAATTTGGTCTGCCTCTCCCCCTTCACTTCCTCAATTACTTTATTAATAAGCTGTTTCGAATAACCACTCTTCTCAAACTCTTGGGCCATAATTTCAACCTCTTCACTAAATGTAGTTTAATCTGTATTTAGCTTACTTAATCTAATGAACTGCGCTTTCAGAACTCCTCTAAATATATGGGGGGCATGCATGCTGTCTTTACTTATATATCTCGACCCATCAACTTCCTTTCTATACACTTTTGACTCAAATTTGTTATTATTCTTAAACAGAGTTACATCCAAAAAGTTAATACTATGATAGGATGCCTCCATTTTAAATTTTAGAAAGTCAGTCAACTCATTTAGATATTGTATATAACTTTCTAACTCTGAATGGGAGCCTTTCCATAATAAAAAACAATCGTCCACAAATCTTTTATAAAATACCACTCTTTCATTAAGATGACTGTTTTTGTTTAATATCACTTCTTCCCCCCATTCATATAACACCAAATTGGCATAGGTGTTTGCAACTGGTGTGCCCATTGCAACAACAGTAAGTTGCAAGAACAACTTCCCATCAAAAATGAAGACATTATGTGTTAAAACCACCTCCAAAAGAGCACATATGGTTTCAATTTCCCTTCCATACATTCTCGCTTCTCTGTTCAAAAAATTCCGTATTGCATTAATTCCATAAACATTAGGTATAACTGTGAACAATAAGGTAATATCTAGAGTGACCATGATATATTCATCTACATTACAATCCAATTGACATGCATAAAGACTATTCAAAAAATCACTTGTATCCTTTAATACAGTATTACAAATTCGTATATATTGCCCCAACACATTTTGAAGATATTTTGAAATAGGTTCTGTTATCCATCCACCACCTGAGACGATAGGTCTCAGGGGTGGATTGACAACATCTTTATGTATTTTCGGAATACCATAAATTTGAGGTATTCTCGGACAAGGAACACTCAAATAATTGAACAGTTCTAAGCTCAAATCATTTACTAATTGTAATTCATAAACAGCCATGTTCACCTCAGCAATTACTTTTTGTACTTCCGTATATGAAACTCTTTTAAAAGTACAACAGGATGAATAAGTTATCCTTTTGATAGAGACTTAGGTTCAGAGATTCTCTACCTGTCAGTGTTTAGGTGCTTGGACCCTAGCAAGCTTCACATATGTATATTTTGTGCACATATTTTTGCATATTTCACCAATTCGACACATTCATATTTATGCTTTGTTTCATGTTATATTATTTGTAGCACAGTACATACTCTTACAGCACAGTATATACAACCTCTTCATTACTCGCTCAAGCTTTACATTTACAACCTAGCCATTTTTGGCGCTTTTGATAGGCATATGGTTAGATTTTTGACTTTTTGAAGTCACATTGAATAGTGACCTATCATCAGATTTAACAATGATGCGTGTAGTCACCTTAGATAGATTCAGCGAATATTACCCAATAGCTAGCTTGGATGATTACTATGGTTGTTCATCACCCAAGTCAGTTTTGGATAACTAGATTTGACATCAACATGCACATGCCTTTCATACATTAATCCTCTTTGATGACAGGCCTCTAAGACATATTTTTATACACATTAGGAGGTCTCACTTGTTTATCTTCAGTTCTGATGAATTTATACTTTGTATCTTCGGATGCTCATGATTTAGTTATTTTTGAAGACATTCCAGACGGCTTCGCCATGGATTATGACATCCTTTCATGTACTTCCTTTGACACACATTTATTTGCGTTTCATTTTTCCATATATCTCATCAGCTTCACGAGTGTTGGCTAGTGTCAGACGAATTGTTTTCCAGCCAAAGTGTTTTAATATTTTTAATTTTTAATATTTTTAATATTTGTAATATTTGATATATGCAAGAACACATTATGATTTGTTGTGATATGTTCTTCATGATTTTGATAGGGAGCCTTAACAAGTTTATACTAGCTTCCACATGATTTTTATGTAGACATCCATTTACTCATTAGTCTTGCTACTCTATATGGCAGCAAGTCTTTTATTAGTAATCATTGGCTTCACCTTTATTATTTTTTGATCTAAGTATGATGTATATATAATAGACGTCTAACAGACGCCCTCTTTTTGGGTCAAAATATTTCGTCCTCATGACCTAATAATGACCTTATTTCAGTGTTGAAAACTTGAGGCATTGGACAGAAAAAGAGAGCAGTCATGACATGAGAACTAGATCACTACTACACATACTAACGCCTTGTTCCCAACATTTTTCAATATATATTTTTTAACATTTTTTATAACACATTGATGTTTATAGTTTACATTTAATTATATGGGTTGTATATTTATTCTATACACCCATTCACAACAGTTTGGTATGATATTGTTTGGGAGGTTTTGGCTTATGATTCTGTTGATGCCATCTTGATGTTGGAACAGATTGTTTTGTGTTCCTAGTATATGCATAGATGGAGACGCTTTTAGTGTTTCTCCATCAACTTCTTGGTTGATAATGAGATTCTTAGAGTTTTTAGGATAGGTTTGAGTGAATTATTAAGAAGCGTGCACCACGCTAATTCATTCACATACATTTTTACACTGTTTGTATATTCTTATACATTTTAAATGCTTTCTAGATTAGATCTCGATTGAGATTTATTGAAACAGAATCAACAGCTTTACATTATAGTGACTCTGGATCTGTTTCTTTGCTTGCTGTGTTTTTTGCTTTTGCTTTTGTTTCTTGTTCTGGATCTATGCTTCAATTGTTTTAATGTTTGTTGATTATTGAGAACAGATGCTTTTGCCTACAGATAGATTGCTTAATTGCTTAATTGCTTGATCACTCCCTATTTGAGAGATGTTACTTACCAAGAGTATATAAGCATTGCCATCCAAACTGTTTGTGTAAAGGATCTGAAGAAGCGTGTTTTTTACACGCGAAAGCGCTTGTCCGAATAAAGAAAAATCTTGTTTTATCCATTTATTGTGGTGGTCCGATTCCAATTTGTCTT
Organism: Protopterus annectens; assembly: GCF_019279795.1. NCBI lineage: Eukaryota > Metazoa > Chordata > Ceratodontiformes > Protopteridae > Protopterus > Protopterus annectens. Next base: position 1,335,687,513 of record NC_056744.1, on the reverse strand, counting down.
TTAGTTCATTTGGATTTGGTTTTGGAGCAGACCTTTGGGCAACAGCGTCTCCTTGTTTTTACTTACCTACAAAATGAGGGTGACTAGCAATAAATGGCATGGCTAACCACACACCCATGTTGGTACCACAACAAGAAGCTACATGGATTAGCCATGGTCAAATACCAATGGCTAAAACTGACTACTACTATATAGCTTGCTGCAGACCACTGTCCTAATAGCAGGAACTGCCCCAGGCCTACTCTGGCAACGTGAGTGTCAAATGAAATATTACCGTCAACCTGGGTGCCCAGGTCCCTGATAACCTCTTCTGTGCTTAGAGGATTGCCACCTAGATGGGAACTAGGGGTAACCCTGTTGTTCACGAAGGGTATGACTATGCATTGTTTAGCGTTTAACGTAAGGCCATGGCTCTGGCACCAGTTATCCGTGTCTATGAGACCCTTCTGAAGGATGTCTGTGTCAGATGGGTTTCCAACTATGGTTCCCAGTTTGCAGTCATCTTCAAACTTTGTCAGCCATAATCCTCCTGTGTTTGCTTGTACTTCTGAAAAGTAGATGCCGAACAAAAGTGGGCCCAGGACTGAGCCCTGTGGGACACCACTTGTGACAGTTTTGGAGTGTGACATGGCATCAGCAACTTTGACCCTGTGTGTTCTGTCACTTAGCCAGTTTGCAACCCATCCTGTGATGTATGGGTTCACATTTAAGCTGGTGATGTTTTCAATGATACCCGAGTGGGGTATTGTGTCGAAAGCCTTTGCCAGGTCAAGGTAGGCTGTGTGGACTGCCTTGCCCTCGTCAATGGCCTTGGTGACTGTCTTGAAAAAGTCAACCAAGTTTAAAAGGCATGACCTGCCCTTGACAAAGCCAAACTGGGTTGGATCCAACGTCTGCAAGTCCCCCATGTCTTCATTTATGATTCCCATTATGACCCTCTCCATAGCTTAGCAGACCAGGCTTGTCAAGCTGATGGGATGGTAGTTTCCAGGGTTGGTGGAGGCACCTCCTATGTGAAGTGGGTCCACCATTGCTGTATGCCACTCCTTGGGCACATATCCTGAGGTGAGGCTAAGATTAAACAGCTGCCCTAACTGTGGGTTTAATTCCTCATTGAGTTCATGGAGCACACAACCGGGGACACCATCTGGTCCCATGGATAAATTGTTTTTCGCCTTGGATAGAGCAGTTCTCACCCCAGCATTTGAGATGTTTGGGGGGCTACAGTCCTCTGGTATAGATACCCCTCCAGTTGGGGGGGAGAAATCTGCACTGAACCTGTCAGCCAGTATGTTGGCAATGTCTGTAGGTTCAGTGATATTCACATCATTTCGAACTAATCCTGAGCATATCTGGGAGTTCCCTCTCAGGTGTCAAACATAGGTAAAAAAGGCCTCATGATTGTCCCTTGAGTCCTGAGTGGGTTTACTCTCAAAATTTGCCTTGGATGATTTTATGGGGGAACTCAGTGTTTTACTCATAATGAGCAGGGGTGTCTTCCCTTCTACGGATTACGCTCTATCTTGTAGTAGCTCCTTCCTTTTGTTGTAGAGCTTGTTTATGGCTGGGGTCCACCAGACTGGATGCTTGCCTGTGGTACAAAGAGTCTTTGTTTTGTTTGGGATTGCCTGATCTATGCAGTCCTGGAGGTGCTGGTAGAAGGCATTTGTAAGTGATACAGCGGCTTGGGTAATGGTGTCCGCTGGCTTGGGGGCCTTGAAAGAGACCACACCAGTCTTTAGAAGTGTGAAGTCAGCTTTTGAGAAGGTCTTCACTGTTGTCTTTCCTATCTGGGGTGGGGGTGGGATGTGGACTCCCACTGAGATTAGTTCATGATCTGATCTCACCAATGATGGGTATACTTCTGGTGTTGAACATTGTGACCCCATATTCGTAATGATGAGTTCTAGTATGTTGTCTCCTCTTGTGGGGATGGTGACTAGTTGTTCCATGGCATTTGAGTGTATGAACTCTAGGAACCTTTGGGTTACAGTGTTCGGGCTTGAGTAGTGATCCCAGTCTATATTTGGATAGTTGGAATCACCCAGTATGATGGTGTTTGGAGATATATTTATCCCCTCCAGTGTTTTCAGGACAGCTGTGTGAGGTACCTGAGTTTGAGAGGGTGGCATGTAACATGCTACAAACTGCAGAGCAGTCTTGCCTACGGTCACTTGCACCTGGATGGTCTCCGATGCATCGTGTGTTGCCACCAACCTTGAGGTGAGGGTGTCCTTGATGAATATGGACACCCACCCTCCTTTCTTGGTGTTGTCCGGATTTTGGGGCCAGAACGCATGATATGAGGTAACACCTGATAGTGCCAGGGTGCTGTCAGAAGCCATGAACCAGGTTTCAGTCACAGCACAGACATCAATGTTCTCCATACTGAGAAGGGCATCGAGTGTGTGCAGCTTGAGGTTGAGACTTCTGGCATTGAGCAGCATTACCCGTAGTGTTTTTCCTTTTCTGTGTTCTAGGGTGGTAGGTGTAGAATCTGATTCTTGCATAAAAAAGGCACAATGGGGGTGGCAAGAGCCTCAGCCAAAATCCGGAAGCCCAGGGGTGACAGGTGCAAGCCGTCCCTTGCAAATCAGCGTGGCCTGTCCAGCATGTCATCCCAGGCAGACAGACATTGGACCCCTTTGAATGACACCATAGTTTAAGCCAATTATTACAGCTGATCATCTTGCCTCTGTTTATGTGGCATCATACTTGGTGAAGGTAGGATACTGCTCAAGGTCAGGGTCATACCTGCCTGGCCTACATAATCAGAGAGATCCTCTATGTCTCTTATCATGTAGTCCAGGGAGGTACATCTCAGGTCGTTCACACCAGCATGGATAATGACTGAGTCAGACTTGTACTTGCAGTGGAGTGACCTGAGTGCTTGCATTATGTGTTGGATTCCAGTGCCCGATAGTCAGCTTACTGTGACCTCCTCCATACTCGATCTGGTGAGCGGGACGTCAGTGTGTCGGACTATGGAGTCACCTATGACAACTGTGTCTGGCATTGTGTTTGGCCTTAAGGGCTGTGAATGTTTGGCACACTGACTCTGTGGTCTATGTGTTGCATGTGTTGTGCCCTGTGGAGGCAGTTGTGTGGGTGTCTGCTGTGGTGGCCTCTGCTGTTTTGGTAGAATTCTGATCAGAGCCTCCGAGTATGTCTTTGTGTGTCTATGTGTATGATTTTAAGTTGTGATAGTGCTATGTGAGACTGGGTTTGTGGTGTGTGTAGTTACCTTCACCTTCTCCCTGGTCTTGCTAGTCCTATGTTGAGAGAGCTCAGCCTCCACTTTGGCTATATAGTTGCATCTCTCACATGTATTTGTGTTTTATGGGAGAAGGAGAGGGTTGTCAGTGTACATGAGGCAATTGTAACATTGCCTCAATATTCCCAGGTTCACCAGCTGAGCAGGAGAGGACACTAGCAACTGATCCCTAGACATGCTAGAAGGAATAGACAAAACAATGTTGGAATACAGGGAGATATCAAGCCCCCCAAACCACATTATAGTGCTTGACTGACAATACCTACACATACACCATAGTTTCATAGTTTCATAGTTTACTACTAGGCTATCTGCCCTAGTGCATGTATAAGCCTAGCCATAGTGATGTGGCTATTGCCACCCCTTATAGTGGTAATAAGTGTACAGAATAGATTCTGAATATTGTGCCTCTGACTTAGTAGTGACACATTATGACCCCCTTACATATTTGAATAATGTGACTGTGCCTCTGTCTAGTCTGTGCCTCTGTCTCACATGCAGTTGTCCAGATGTCTCTTGAAGAGAGTCAGTGAGGGACTCTGTCTAACATGAACTGGGATACTCGGCCAGAGTGTGATATGCCTCTGAGTTATGACTCTGTCCCTCAAGCATGTCCTATACATGTATGTGCTGAGGTTCAAATCTTTAGCTCCCATGGTTCTGGTGGATTTGGATTGCTTGCAGTGGAGCATGTCCACCAAATCCTGATTGGACATGGTCGTGTATGTCAGGCATAGGTCACCTGTAAGTATGCGGTATGACACTGAATAAAGCTGGATTTCCTTTATTCTGGAAGCATATGCCATGTGTTATAGACCCCTGATCTTCATGGTAAGGTACTTTTGGGGTCTCTCCAGCTGTTGCAAGTGCTGGATGAGGTACATACCAAATGGGGCTTTGTATTCAATCATGGGCCTGATAAGGGAGAAGTATAGTGGTACAATGACCTCCTTTGATCTGGATGGAAAACCCTCCATGATAAGGTGGGCAAGATAGAAAGTCTTTCTAACCACTTTGTCAACATGGGTGTCAAACGAGATGTCACTATCTATGCGTGTCCCCAGGTGTCTGATTTGTTTTCTGTGCTCAGTGGGTTGTCTCTGTATTGATCTGTGGGTACTTTGTTCCTCCCAAAGGGGATGACTACACATCAGTTGCATTCAGTTTCAGGCCATGAGTCTGGCACCAGCTATCCGTCTTTGTGATGGCATTCTGTAGGATGTGTGTGCCGGCTGATGTATTCACTATGGTGCCTAGGTTGCAGTCATCTGCAAACTTTGTCAGCCACAACCCTCCTATGTTTGCTTTCACATCTGAAAAGTAAATACCAATTAAGAGGGGTCCCAGGACACATCCTTGTGGGACACCACCTGTGACTGGCTTTGAATCTGACAAGGCACCTGCAATGTCGACTTAATGGGTTCTGTTTCTTAGCCATTTTTGCAACCTATCCTGTGACATATGGTGTTATATTTCAGCTGTTGAGCTTGTCAATGATGCCTGAGTGGGGTATTGTGTCACAGGCCTTAGCCAAGTGCAGGTAGGCTGTGTGTACTGCGTAGCCCTCATCAATGGCCCTACTGACAGTTTCATAGTAGTCAACTAGGTGCAAAAGGCAGGATCTGCCCTGTACAAAGCTGAACTGGGTGGGATCAAGGGTCTGTAGGTCAGCAATGTCTCTGTGTAAGAGCTCCATAATGACTCTTCCCATAGCTTTGCAGACAAGGCTGGTTAAGCTTGTGTGGTGGTAGTTGCCATGGTCTGTGGAGGCATCTCCTCTGTGGAGTGGGACCACTGTTGCCGTACGCCAGTGTTCAGGTACATATCCTGTAGCAAGGCTAAGGTTAAATAGCATTTGTATATACGGGTCCAGCTCCTTCTGGAGTTCACATAGCATGCAACCGGGGATACCATCAGGTCCCATTGATGCTGTGTACCTGTCTTTGCTGAGTGCGGCTCTCACATGGACATACAAGATGACAGTGAGGTTACATACAGCTGTGATAACTATCTTCTTTTGGGGGTGAGGGAGGGGGTAAATTGCACTGAAGCTGTCTGCCGGAATGTTGCCAATATCTGTCAGGTCACTGGAGTATATGTTGTTGTGTACCAACTCTGAGCATATCTGAGGGTTCCCAACCAGGTGTCTGACATAACTGAAGAAAGCAGTGCGGTTACCTTCATTGTCTTTGGTGATGTATGTCCCCAAGTTGACCTTGCGTGTCTTTATGAGATAATGTAGCTTTCTACTAGTGCTGATCACAGCTGTCTTCCCTTTTGGAGCTGTAGCTCTGTCTTGCATTAGTATCCCTCATCTGTTATACAGTTTGTTTATGGCTGGGGTCCACCAGACAGGCCACTTTCCCTTTGTGGAGAGGGTCTTGTTTTTATTTGTGATTGCATGGTCCATGCTTTCTGACATCTAGCTAAGGGGAGGTCATTGTGGTTCTGCAGTTATCCTTCAACAGCATTAGAAATGACCACAACAGCCCCTGTGGGGTGTACCTCAGCAGACACATCCAGCAACTGTAAAGTCCACAACAGTACCTCACCAGGAGTATGAAAGAGCTGGAACACATGTAATGTGTCACCTGATTAAACAGAGTGCAGCTCCACACACTGCCATGCTGTCCACCCAGATGCAAGCTGTGCCTGATGTAGAAAGCCATGTCCAAGCTGGAATCAATGCACATGCTGCACCTTGTACAATCTGAATGGCAGGGAGCTATGCACATGAGGGACCTGAACCCCAGCACTGACATACATAGGACAAGTTGTACTGCATTATCCATAACACAGGAGCCACCCCCACGCATGAGTAAACTACCAGTACAGGTTATCCATACAGTCACTCGTTGATTCCCCTCAACAGGGATACTAATGAGTGGATGGGAGATGGTAGGTTTACCCTGGGTATCCATGTTATGTCACAGGTAGACAGAGGCACAGTATACTGAACAAGACATATGTCATGGCAAAATACACTTACAATGTGTTGACGGACAAACACACTCTCCGACTAGCATTAGAAATGGCCTAGGGCACATCGGTAGTGTTTGCCAATGTACACCCATGTTGTGGAATACACTACTGATGTTGGATGAGGCTGTTGTAAGTAGTTCACATATGAACATAATGCAACATGGTCAGATAGGTTCATAGGTACATAGGTTTATACTAGGCTATCTTCCCTAAGGCAGGTATAAGCCTAGCCCAGAGTTTGTTGGCGTACACCACCCCTTATATGGAAACAGTACTGTGCCCATTATTTTGTCGTGCCTGTCTCCAGCAGTAACACAGTGACGATCCCCGGGGTAAACCTATGATCTCCCATCCACAGGTCAAGATACCACTTGAACAGAGCCAGCAAGGTGCTCTACCTCACATGGACCGGGATTGTATTCCACAGCATAGGGAGTCTCCGAGTGATAAATCCATCCCTCCAACATGTCCAACGTACATCCATGCTAAGGTGTACGTCACTTGCACTAGTGGTTCAGGTGGATCTGCCGACTTTGAGGTGGAGCATGTCCATTAATACCTGTTTGGACATGGCCTTGCATGTCAGGCACATGTCACCTCTAAGCAGTTTGTGCGTGACTGAATAGAGCGGGAGTGTCTTCAATCTGGCAGCATATGACAGATGTTGGAGTTCCTTTATCCTTTTGGTGGGGGACATTCAGGGTCTCTCCAATTGCTGCAGATGTCGGGTGAGATACATCCAGAATAGGGCATTGTACTCGATCACTGGTCTGATAAGTGAAGAGTACAGAGGAACAATGACCCACTAGATCTGGATGTGAATCCCTCCCTGATCAGGTGGGCAATGTAGAAGGTCTTTCTAGCCACTTTAGCAATGTGAGTGTCAGAAGAACGGCGACTGTCAACCTGTGTCCCCAGGTCATTGATAACCTCCTCTGTGCTTAGAGGATTGCCACCTATATGGTAGCTTGGGGTTACCTTGCTTTTCCCGAAGGGTATGTCTACACATGTTGTGCAATTTGACTTCAGGCCATGGCTCTGGCACCAGCTATTAGTTGCCGTGAGTCCCTTCTGAAGGATATCCGTGTCTGATGCACTGTCCACTATGGCGCCCAGTGTGCAGTCATCTGCAAACTTTGTCAGCCAAAGTCCTCCCATGTTGGCCTGTACGTCTGAGAAGTACATGACAAACAATAGGGGGCCAAGGACTGAGCCCTGTGTGACACCACTTGTGACCAGCCTGGAGTCTAACATAGTGCCAGCAACTCTAACCCTGTGTGTCCCGTCCTTAAGCCAGTTTGCAACCCATCTTGTGACATATGGGTTTACATTTCAGTTGGTAGGGTTTTCTACAATACCTGAGTGGGGTATTGTGTTGAAAGTGTTTGCAAGGCCAAGGTAGGCTGTATGGACTGCCTTTCCCTCAACAATGGCCTAAGTGATCGTTTTGAAGATGTCAACCAAGTACAAAAGGCATGATCTGCCCTTGACCAAGCCAAACTGGGACGGGTACAATGTCTGCATGTCCCCTATATCTTTGTTTATGAGCTCAATTATGATCCTCTCCATAGCTTTGCAGACTAGACTTGTTAAGCTTATGGGGCAGTAATTACCAGGGTCCGTAGAGGCACCGCCTTTGTGCAGATGTGCACAACTGGACCCTAACCAGGCTGTTGTGCACACTATGGAAATGTAAAGCAGTGATAGGACTAAAGCCCAGGATACTGACCACCACAGTGAAAGTACTGAACCACTACACTATACAGTACTACAGTGTTAGGTCAGTATGAACGGATGTTGACAATTGTGTGCAAAGTATCCCATGCAAAACCTGCAGGCACAGTATACTCCCTGTTGTGTTCACACAAAAAGCATTTGGACAGTAACTACACAACATGGCACAGAACACACAACCATAAACTGGAGGTATTTGTTGAAGGTCACACTCATCCACAAATGTGATGGGCTGCAGAGTTCAACATATGGAAAGCCCACACTGGGCATGCTCACACACTTAGATAAATGAGACATCTTTCACACAACATGCCATGGGAAGGCTGAACTGGGCACGCTCACACACTTAGTCCAAATGGTACTCCTAGCAACAGTGAAAACACACCAGAGGATGCTCATTCCCCTTTCTAGACACTGATCATGTCAGCACCCTATAAGTATATCAGGAGAAAATGAATCTCCCAGTAATGCGAATAGCGCGCTCTGTTAATATGTCAGTCTTTAGTGTCATAACCATAATTAGGTAGGGATTTGAATCTGGCAAGTGTGTGAAGGGGGATAAGTGTGTATGAAAGAAACATCCCTTTTGGCAACTGGGAAAACACAGCACAGGATGCTCATTCCACTTTCTAAACTCTGATGATGTCAGCACCCTATAAGTATATCAGGAGAAAAGGAATCTCCCAGTAATGCAAATAGTGCATTCTGCTAATGCGTCTGTCTCTAATGTCATAACATAGTTAGATAGGGGTTTGAATTCAGCAAGTGTGTATGAAGGGGGATGTGTAAGTGTGTATGACAGGAGCATCCCTTTTGGCAACTGGGAAAACACACCACAGGATGCTCATTCCACTTTCTAAACTCTGATGATGTCAGCACCCTATAAGTATATCAGGGGAAAAGAAATCTCCCAGTAATGCGAGTAGCACACTCCGCTAATGCATCCGTCTCTAGTGTCATAACATAGTTAGGTAGGGGTTTGAATCCAGCAAGTGTGTGTGAAGGGGGGTAAGTGTGTGTGTATATGTGTATGAAAAGAACATCCCTTTTGGCAACTGGGAAAACAAACCACAGGATGCCCATTCCACTTTTTAAACTCTGATGATGTCAGCACCCTATAAGTATATCAGGGGAAAGGAAATCTCTCAGTAATGCGAATAGAGCACTCTGCTAATGCGTCCGTCTCTAGTGTCATAACATAGTTAGGTAGGGGTTTGAATCCAGCAAATGGCAAGTGTGTGTGAAGGGGGAGTAAGTGTGTATGACTGAAATATCCCTTTTGGCAACTGGGAAAACACACTACAGGATGCACATACCCCTTTCTAAATGATATCACAATTATTTATGGCTTTTGATTACAGACATGCCGCATGTGTTTTGCCCACACAGAATGCCCATGTGTGCAGGTTGTCCCTCACAATAATGCATGACATTGATTAAACCAGTTATGGCAATGCACACATGATGTATGTGTGTGCCAAAAACACATATGTACCTGTGACCTTCAATAGTTACCATGTGTAATGCCTGCCACATGTGAATACATGGTATTTGCACAGGGTAACATCATGACTGTGGTCTTCTGTGCAGGTGCTGCATGTGGGATGTGTATATTCAGTGTGAGATGTAGATGCTATCAGCCTAGTAGTGAGGGATACACACCTGGTCTGGGGCATATAGTCTACCTGTTGTTGATGAACAGGTGCTGCATGTTATCACCTGTTGTGGGAGTGGTAAGACATTATTCCATAACAATGCAGTGACCGCATGCTAAGAACCGTTCAGCTGGGGTGTTGTAGCTACAGTAATTCATTAACATTCAGTAATATGTCAGAATCCCTGGTGAGGGTCTGATGCCAACCAAGGTCAGGGTTCTACCAGCCTGTGTCACTTGCTCAGTGATCCCTTCCATGTTCCCTATCATTTATCCCAGTGAGGGACATCCCACATCAGCTGTGGTGGCATGGACAATGACTGAGTCATATGTGTCCATGCATCTGACTGACCTGTATACTTGTGTTATGTGGTGGACCACAGTGCCCCATGAGCATATCACTGTGACCTACTCCCTGTCCAGCCTGGTGAGCATGTCCTCACTGTACTGGACAATAAAAGTACCTAACACAACTGCAGCAGTAGTGTTGTATAGCTGTACAGACTGTGCTTGTTTGGCACACAGGATTTGTGTGCTATGTGTTATGCGTGCTGTGTGCAGGCCTAACGTATGCCTGTGTGCCAGCTACAGAGATGTCTGCCAGTCATGCAGGATGCTATCCTTTGGCTCCACAAATGGCCCGGTGTGTTTCCATGCTTGTATTGCTGTCAGTGTAAGTCCACATCAGATCGGTATTGCTGTCACTGTAGTATTTCATGCCACCCGACAGGTTATGCCAGTACTGGGTTCAGAGTGCTTAGTCCACAGTTTGGCCATGTGTTTCCATCTCATACATGTGTTGTACATCCATGGGTAGGGGATAGGATTGACTGTGTACATGCGGCAGCTGTGACATTACTACATGACACACATATTCCACAACTGTACCATAGAGGTGACTGACAACTGACCTTTGCACATGCTACCATAGTATCGATATTGCATTGGTGATTAACAGCACATAGGGCCAATGGTGAACAAGATACATAGGTCCATAGGTTCATACAGGGATGTCTGCCCAGGGCATGTATCCACCTAGCCAGAATGTGTGTGGCTTTCAACATGCATTGTAAATTTGTCTTGCTATGCCCTTTTCCAAGATTAGTATACTGTGCCTCTGTCTCACAGTGACACATAAGTGATACCCAGGGTAACCCTATAATGTCACATCCAGTCATCAATATCACTCCTGAAGATAGTCACTGAGTCACTCTGCCTAACCTCTATTGGGATAATATTCCAGAATGAAGGGAACCTCTGAGTTATGAATGTGCCCCTCCAGCGTGTCCTATGTATATCACTCCTGAGGTTCAGGTCTTTCCAGCGTGTATCCTGATGGGATCTGGATATTCTGAGGTGCAGCATGGCCATTAAGTGAGGGTTTGACATGGCTTTACATGTCAGGCACAGATTGCCTATGAAGAGGCAGTATGCCACTGAGTACAGCTGCTGTTTCTTTAACCAGTCAGTATGTGGCATCTGTTTGAGCCCTTTGATCCTCTTGTCGAGGTACATATGTGGTCTTTCCAGTTGCTGCAGGTGTCTGGTAAGGTGCATGCTGACAGGTTCATCATAGTCAATTATGGGCATGATGAGGGATGAGTAAAGGGGCACAATGTCCTCCCCTGATCTACATGTGGATCCCATCATGATGATGTGGCCCATATAAAATGTTTTCCTAACCACTTTGTCCATGTTGTTGTCAAATGGTAGAATGCTATCAACCTGTGTACCCCAAGGTCCATAATTCCTTCGTCTGCACTTAATGGATTAACACATATGTGGTACGTTGTGGTCACTTTGTGTTTGACAAAGGGGATGACTATATGCTTTTTGTCATTCACCTTGAGGCCATGGCTGTGGCACAAGTCGTGTGTTTGCAAGAGGCCCTTTTGGAGGATGCGTGTGTTAGCTGGAGAGTTGATAATGGCGTCCGGTTTGCAGTCATCTGTGACTTGCTCAGCCACAGTACCTCCATGTTGGCCTGTACCTATGATAAATATATAATGAACATGACAGCTCCCAGGGCTGAGCCTTGTGGGACACCAGTTGTACCTGGTTGGAGGCTGACATGGCTCCAGCAATTCTAACCATGTGTGTTCTGCCCTTAAGCCACTGTGCATTATCCATAGTGACATAGGGGTTAATATGTACACTGGTGAACTTCCCTGGAATGCACAAGTGGGGTATTGTATCAAAGGCTTATGCAAGGTCCAGGTAGGCTGTGTAGACCTCCTTCCCCTTGACAGTGGCCTTGGTGACTGTTTCAAAGAAATCAAACAGGTTTGAGAGGCAGGATCTGCCATTAACAAAGCCAAACTGTGTATGGTGACATGTCTGTAGGTCCCCAATATCTATATATGTGAGGTTCATGATGATCCTTGCCATAGCTTTGCAGACCAAGCTAGTCAGACATATGGGGCGAATAGTGTCCAGGATCCGTTAAGGCACCACCTGAATGTAGAGGGACCACTGTTGCTGTACGCCACTCTTTGGCCACATATCGTGTAGTAAGGCTGGGATTGAACAGTAGTGTTATGTCTGGGTGTAGCTCTTCTTGTGGTTCATGTAGGACACAGCCTGGGACACTGTCTGGTCCCATTGATGCAGTGCTTATTGCTTTGGGAAGGGCATCTCTTACCTGAGCATCTGTGATGTCAGGGGGGGCAGCACTCTGCTGCGAGACATATTTGCCCTTTTGGTGTGGTGCGCGGGAGAAGGCAGCAGTGAACCTGTCCACTAGGATGATGGCAATGTCTGTGTGTTTTGTATTTCGTGTGACATCTTGGATTACCTCTGAGCCTATCTGGGTAGTACCACCCACGTTCCTAACATAACTACAGAAAGCCTTGTGATTATCCTCAGTGGCTTGTGGAATCTTCTCTCAAAGATGGCCTTAGACAATCGTATGGGTGCCTGTAGTTGTCTTCCAATACTCATCAGTGATGCCTACACATTTTGGGAGTTTGTTGTATCATGTAGTGGCTTCATCCTTCTATTGTATAGTTTGTTTATGGCTGGTGTCCGGCACACAGGACATTTGCCTTTGGAGGATTGGGTCATGCTTTCATATGTGGTGTCATGATCCATGCATTCCTGAATGTGTCCATAGAATGCCTTTATACAGGTATCTGCAGTCTGGTCCATATTTTCAACAGGCCCGGGGCCTTTGAAGGTTTCCACATCATTTATGAGGGGTGTGAACATGCTTGACATGAGCTGCTGACTGACATCCCGCCCTCCAGACTGAGCAAGGTGAGGGTCACATTTAGCTACCTGTCGAGTGATAGAATGTGCCACATAACACAGGTCACTCCACAGCAAGTACAACTATGAGGCAGTCATTGTCCATGCTGGTGCAAACAACCTGAGACGTACCTCCCTGGACCACATGGAAAGAGACACAGAGGAGCTCTTACAGCACCCTCTCAAATGCAGGACTCCCACACAGCCTTCATGCTCACACAGGAGAGTATAGATTTCTCTGCAAACACCATCATACTGGGTGACGTCAGCTACCCAAACATAGACTGTGAACATTACACAAGCCACAATACCCAAGCTCTAGGGTTCCCATAGATCAGACATTCTTTAGCTATGGAACAGTTAATCAACCTTCCCACAAGAGGGGCAGATATACTAGCCCTGATCATCACAAACATGAGTACAAAATGCTCACCACTGGAAGTATATCCCTCATTGTTGCAATCGAACCATATACTAATCACACTGGAGTACTGGATCCCCCACATATGCAAACCTCGAACACATCGATGTGTGTGTGGGAAATGCCCCTATTAGCAACTGTGACAGTACAGTACAGGATGCAGATCCCCCTTTTGAAACACTGATGATGTCAGGACTCTATAACTATATTACCTGAAATAAAGTCCTCTAGTAATTCGTATAGCGCTCTGCTAATGCATCTTTCTCCAATGTCATAACATAGTTAGGTAGGGGTTTGAATCCTGCAATGGGAATGTATGTGTGTTAGTATGAGTGGGGTTTATGTGTGTGCATTATGCTGGGAGGGATAAGTGCCTTTTGCCAACTGGGAGAACACACTACAGGGTGCACATCCCTCCTCCTACACACAGTTGATGTCAGCACCCTCTAAGTACAGCATTAGAAAGGATTGCTCACACTAATGCAAATAGCACACTCTGCTAATGTGTCTGCTTCTACTGTCATAACACAGTTAGGCATGGATTTGAATCTTGCAAATAGAAAGTGTGTGTGCACAATGATGGGGGTGGGATGTGGCTTTTGCCAAATGGGGCTATGCACTGCAGGGTGCACATTACCCTTAACAAGCAGTGATGTTGACAGCACCCTATACAAACAAAACTACAAAAGAGAAGGTGGTGGTACCAATAACACATGTAAGGTAACACTTCTTCAAGTAATGTCCACAAAACGATGTAGGATAAATGAACAATTCTTTTACTCTGTACAAACAACATGACAACAGACAACTGCCAGTACTCAGTATAGTGTTACATGCTACTGTAACATGCACATGTACCAGAATATACCTAGATAGTGTTTTGAAGCCTGGATGTGGCAAGTGTGTGGATGTGGGATGTGTCTGTGTGTGCATTTCCGTATGGGGAACATGTTTGATGTGGCAATCAGGGTACCACAGTACCTGATGCACATTACACCTTTGAACTGATGAGCTTGCCTACACCCATAGTGCCTGTATTAGGCAAGGGTCATAAGGCAAACACACATCCATTTGTATCACAAAGGATGAGGAAGTAAGAGTGATGCTACTCAACACCAGAAGTCTAGACCTCAGGATACATACACTCAAAACCCTACTTAGCATTATGGACATCAATATCTGTGCAGTAACATAAACCTGTTTCAGGTTTCCCAGGAGCACACCAGCACTACCAAGTTATAGCTGCTACCATTCCTGTCGGCCCCAACACTTGAACAAAGGAGGGGGAGTATCAATATTCAACGCAGATTCCCACACCCCCACATTGGTGGCAAAGTACCACATAGGTGTTAGGCCATTGAGTACAGAAGACATAATTGGGGACCTGGGGAACAAACATGATAGCAGTCTGTTATTTGTCAACCACATGGCCATGGTAATGACACACATTACTCAGCCTGGATATACATATCCCAACAACACCACAAGCACAGTACACTACCTTGCTATGTATGCATGTAATTACACAGTTATTCTCTAGTTATGACTGTGATGCTATCCATGCAGCCCATTGGGCCAGTGGAAGCCACAACACACACTTCTGGCCCCTTTGCATATGCTTACCACAGACATCCCACATACTGCATGTACTGTGCACACACATATCTATCCCAGAACATATGCACACCACTTATTTATCCTTTCCAGTGGACTACAGATACAGGTACATTGTATAACAATAGCAGGAGGCTACTGCAGCACAGGGCAGATTCACATGAAGGCAACGCATCTGTGGTCATCAGTGTTAAGATGCTTCACATTCACCAAATGCACAGATATTAAAACAAAAACAAACGTAAAACAGCGACCACCAGGAATAAAATCCAATCTTTACTAACAAATATCCAAAGCGCTTTTCGACAAGCCCAGTGCTTGCCTTCTTCAAAGGAAATGACACAACAAGTTTCAACTACATTAATATAATGTCACAATTATTCAATCAGCTAAATTAGTTAATTAAATAGTTAAAGTATCTGGAGAACAGCCTGCATCAAACAACATCAAGTAAAAATTAGAAACAGTGCTATAAACTAAGATATTTAAAACACTAAATAACATAGAGACCTAAGTTTAATATAACTAAAAATTAACTTAATCAAATCCTATAAATACAAAAAGTGAGAAAAAATGAAAAAAATGAAAAAAATGAAAAAAATATTAACAATAAATACATATGTAGTTATAATGTCATCTTATAAGGTTTTTTAATTTCAAAATACTAGCAATTGAACAAGTATCGTTTAATCCAGGATATCTGTAAGCATACAGTCTCACCTGCCAAATTAACTCTGCTTCTTCTAATTTTAACGGTCTAGGTCCTCCTCTCTGGTCTATAGGTATATGGTCTATTGCCTAAAGGCATCTGTGGTCATCAGTGTTAAGATGCTTCACATTCACCAAATGCACAGATATTGGCAACATTGTTGCAGACAGTTTAGGTGCAGGTACCCCCCCCCATTCTCCTACACATGCGGTATTACTTATCACAGATGACTGTGACCTCCCTATCCTCTCACATGTCCAGGTGAGGGCCACCCTCAACATTGCAGAACACATAGCATCACTGTTACGAAATGGTATCCCTGGATGTGTGCTATGTTCACCCCTGGAGGACATAGCACCACATGACAGTCTGATATTAATCCCTGGCCATACTACAGGATATGTACCTGAACAGTGCCATATGAACACAGTGGTCCCACACCAATGAGGAGTAACCTCTACTGACCCTGGTAACTACTGCATCATATGCACAACTGGCCTTGTGTTCTAAGCTATGGAAGTTTTAAGTATGAGCAACATGTACAGCAATATTACATATGTATATATTTCAGGACTATGTACACACAACCTATCTCATGGACATACCTATAGATAGTGAACTATGATACTTTTGGAGGTGTCACAGTAAACACAGTATTAACCTGCTACTTTGCATTACCTGTGTTTGTGGCAGCTGTTGCTGTGTCAGTGGTGCTGCTTGCTGCTTGCTGTTTGCTGCTGCTGCTGCTGCTGGTTTTGCTGCTGGCTGTCTGTATATTTCTTTATTTCTTTCTCTGTCTCTCTCTCTCTCTCTTTTTCTCATTAGGTTTATGCAATGACTGTATTGCATGTGTGTAGTGTGGGTACTGCATGCTTTTGTAGGTATCTGCATAGGTCCATGTGATGGCCTCTGCACCAATTGTAAGGCAGCATTGGCTAATTGCATACAGCCAGTTGTGTACTGATTGCATGTCTCACTGTGATTTCTGGACAGTGCTATAAAAGGGTATGTGAGATAGGCGTTGCCCTTTCAGATTGTAAGGGCGTGGACCATGCTGGTATGCTGTTGGAAAATGTTCTGTGAGTGTGAAGGTTAGTACATCTCCCATGCTTCATGCTGTGTTGTGAATTCAGGTTGCTGCATTTCTCCCACCTGTTCCCTCTAGTGAGTGTGTATGCATACTGACGCCTACGACTATATTTCATATGTATTGCTATATATACATATGTGTACATATACATACTTTCATATATGTACATTAGCTGACAATATTGGGTACAAGCTAACAATTTGCAGGGCTGTTTCTGTTAACACTACACTAGTATGGGAATCCAGTAATTGGGACAGTGAATGTCTGCCTGACATGCTTTGGGTAGTACACATACTATATTGCCTTTATCTTCATTCCTACTATTACATGTTCCACTTATTTAGCACTATATTCCTGTATGAGAGTCATGTCTTGCTAGTGGGTCATACAGACTACTGTTACAATGGTCTTGTGGTAGGGCCTACTAGTATGCTTGTATTTTGCTTTCAAATTGAGTATGGGTCTATCAATCAAAGTCCTGGAGGCACCTTTCAGCAGTAAAGGGGTTAGTAGGTCTCACAAGATTCAGGCTGTGTTGCAGATTCTGGCTGCTGCATTTATCTTCACTGTTTCCTGTAGTGAGTGTGTATGGATACTGACACCTACGACTATATTTCATATGTATTAATATATATTTATATGTATGTATGTGTACATATACATACCTTCATATATGTACATTACCTTACATTATTATGTACTAGCTAACAATTAGCAGGGCTGTTTCTGTTAACACTGAACTAGTGTGGGAATCCAGTAATTCAGCCATTAAAACTCTACCTGAAATGCTTTGGGTAGTACACTTCCTATATTGCCATTATATTGATTCCTACTATCACATGTTATATTTATTTTAGCACTATGTTCTTGTATGGCAGTCATGGCTTAGTGGTAGGTCATACAGACTAATGTTACCAAGGTCCTGCGTTCGAGACTGGCAGTGGGAAATTATTTTTCTTTCCAGGTTTTCAAAATGAGTACAGGACCTGTCAATCAAAGTGCCATAAAGGCACTTTTAAGCACTTAAAACCAGGTCTGCGATCATTTGCGCAGAGCTAACGCATGCGCACTGTTAGTTAGCTTGTGGGAGCGGCGCGCAAACGGTGTGCACTCGGATAAACCTTAATTGGCTGGTGACACACATGTTAAGCTGAGCACAGCTAGTTGCACACAGTTTGAGCCTGTTAAACCAGTGCTTAGCTACGGGCAAGCAATTTGCAGCTTTTTAAACACTACTCAGCTACAAGCACCCTGTCTCACTGCAGCTTAGCTATCAGTGCATTTCTAAATATTTATATTATTGTGTTACTTCAAAATATATTCTCCATTTCATTCCATTTTACATAAGGGTATACTTTTACATTTGTACAATACTGTCAGGGGCCTTTTTAGTGCTTATTTACAAAAAAAAAAAAAAGTTGTTGTGTGGGCTCGAACGCTGCCTGCCTACTCTTAAGCCGGCAACTCTACCGGTAAGCTATTTCTTCTTGGCTTACTTTGCATATTTAGTTCTCATATCCTTCTCCACTGCCTGCTAACTGCAATTGCACTAGTAGCACACCCGCGCACACGAGCGCACACAGTAGCACGGGTTTTAAAAAAAATTAAACAGTTTTTATTTTCATTTTATAGCATCTGTTCACTTTGTACACTGATGGTCTGTGGGGGAGTGTGTTGTGTAGTGTGTTTATTTACATTTCCATGGCCTCTCTCGTGGCTGTTTACTTTCAGCCATTCTACACTTCCGGGGGCGTGTCCGCATGCAGGGCTTAGCCTACGGACACGCCCCCTACTCTCTTACACAGACCGTGTAAGAGTTACAGTGTGATTCAGCATGCCCCATGCACCTCATGCATATGCATGACATGCTGACATCACACCGTTTAACTGCAGCCTCCGTGTAAGAGTTATAACTCTTACATGGAGGCTTCCTAAATCCTGCCCTATGTATACAGACATTTTCTTTGAGAAGTCCATGTTCACCTGCTACTTCTTATAGACTTGCCTACGTTGCTTCATTTCTGTCACGGTCCACCTTTCCTTCTTACAACTTGTATTACCTAAGGGATTTAATTTTGACATTTGAGACAAACATAATATAGTAAGTGAATGGAATTGCGTCACTTACCAAGTGGTGTACAAAATAATTAAACCATAAATGAGAACAAATTGTGTCATTTGATGATGTGGAGTATGGTATTAGTGCCCATTTTCATCACCTGTTTAAAGAATGCTAGTAAGAAAAAATGATGTCAGTTTTGATTGGTATTCAAGAAGGTTCTGTTATTGAGCTTCCTTTGTATATGGCATATATTTGTTCCATACCTGTATGGAATTGGTGTTGGTGTGTCAGACTGACCAGTAACAAAAAACTGTATCATACAAATCTTCCATTAATTACCATTTTAATGTACTGATCAGTGCAAACAAAATTTAGGAATGAGTATCCACAGATTTCCTGATGGTAAATCTAGGAAAACATGCATTATGAGGTACAAAAGTCCAAAGGAGAGGAAAACTATAAATAGAGCAGTTAAAGTTAGAATTTCTATGAACATAAAATTATTTTATCACACACTGGTATTTAATAAACTTACTTCTAAATGCCACATACACTTTGTTGTTAGAAGGCTAGGAATATAATGCCTGGTATACTGCAACAAACATCAAATAAGAATCCATGTATGATGATTGCTTTTTATATCAAAATAATAAGACTCACACTGGAGCTCAGAAGAATGGTCTGGTAACCAAACAGTGAGAATTCTGGTATGTGCACTGGTCCCAGGACTGGAAAAAATGACAATATAAAATCCTCAGGACATGGAAACATTTGTACAATGGGGTTAGAGCAGCAAACAGAAGTATACCAAATGTTTGAAGGTCGTGTTAACACAAAATACAATCCAACAGGTAAAACCAAACTCTACCACCACAATTGACATGTATAACACTTTAACAGAAAAACAATAAAAAAACAAAAAGTAAAAGGTAATCTCCTTCAGACCACTTCTTCAGACCATAATTATTTATTTACGGTCTGAAGAAGTGGCCTCCAGCCATGAAACTGCTTATCTTTTACTTTTTTTTTAAATTATTTTTCTATTAAAGTTTTATACGTGTCAGCTGTAGTGATCGAGATTGTTTTTACCTGTTCCAATGAGGTTAGACCAGGCATAGGGGGAGGATGACCCCCCCAGTTGTAGAAGGATGTTGTAGTCCACAAAAACTACAAGAAATGAGAGGCCAACGATGAGCCATAGAGATGATAGAGTGGACTATTGATGATAAGGAAAACATTCCCCGGGATTCATGAAGCTTGCGCCAGGCGCAGGCATAGCATAGGCGGCATAATGCCAAATATGGCCGTCGAGCGATTCAGGTACGATCCAATTCCACGTGCACTACCGGCGTACGCCAGAACTGCACAGCCCCCGGCTTAGGTATGCTAATCACCCCATGTGCAGTGTCGCACCATGCAAATGAAGGCATATAGTGATTCATGAAGTGGTGCAGGCGTAGCGTAAGCCCACGGAAATGTAAACCAAAAAACACGATTTACATTTTCCCAAACAGAACATCGGAGCTATGGAAGAGGGCCAGACCCTGGTATCACAACGTTAACATATGCCAATGGCGAAATACACAGCCAATGGCATAAGAAAAGATGCACAACACATAAATAACAACATTTAATGTCATGTCCACAGTAACGCACAGCACAACCGCAGGGCATGTGTGCGGAAGCTGTAACATAAAGAAATAATATAAAAATGTCATAAAATCGCAACGTAATAGAAATCAGGTTTAATGCATAATACACAATGGTAGGCATGGAACACCACAACCAAGGTGCAAGGGTTGCTAAGGGCCTGCGATAGTGTTCGGCGCGGTAACTATGAATTAGTAGTCAATGCCATGCAAATGAGGCAGATAACACTGAATCACAAATGTCCCACCGGATGAAGGTTGTACCATACGGCGCAGTGGTATAACACTGAGGAGTGGCTCAGAGGAGATACATGACATCAGCAGAGGGGTGTGCCACCGTAGCAGTAAGCACATTGGAGTAATGCAAATCTGGCTTGTCCGTTGCTAAGCAAAGCTGCAGGACAGAGGTGGGGAGGAAGGTATAGAATCGTTTGGCTGAGAGCACACATGGTGCCCAAAAGCGCATGTGCACGGGGATGAAAACGTGACCGAAACCCAGTAATCGGACGCACGCGCCACAAACAATAGCACAAACAGGAAGGTCAGGGGAAGAAAAGAAGGAAATGCTGAAGTAGGGTAATTGGAGTACTAATGAGCAATCAACACCAATCAACCCAAGATGGCCAATCGACGGCAGCTGACAAGTCTGCTTGCAGAAACCTGTAAAACAGGATAGGGGAGGCATTGGAATGCAAAGGAAGGAGGGGAGGTATTGGATTGCAAAGATGGGAGACCTGACACAGCAGAGCAAAGCAAACCGACAGCAGACTGGCAGTAGCACACATAACGCAAGATATGCCAGGTCCAGGAAAGTACGAATGAAAGTAGGCTGCAGGATGCATGCCAGAAAATGGTAGGTGCAATGTGCGGAAATGTAAAGGGAAGGTCAAGAGGTAATCCACGGCAGGCAAATGTAATTCAACACCAAAGGCACCACAATAGTAGTTCCGGCAGTAAAACACATAAGATACCCTGTAGCTATGATCGTACATACACACCCTATGACATCATCGGTGTTCACAGCACAATAGTATAAAGTGTGAAAGCACCCAACACACACCTGTGTATTCCCAAACACTGCACCATAGGTGTAAACACACGGGGAACTTTTAAAATGTACATGTTGGGAGCTGCCATAGCTGTGATTCATCAGCATGTGTTAGAGACTGACGGCGTTGTGGAGGATGATGCCGACAACCACCGCAGGCCTCGGAGGAGAAGGAGAGTGCTCAGACCAAGGGTAACCTACCAGGGGCTACATGACCTGGAGATAGTAGAACGTTACAGGGTGGACAGGGACATCTTATAGCAAATAGTGGAGCTGTGCCAGCCACGCCTGAGAACCAGAAACAACAAAGGGGAACCCATCCCAGTGGACACGAAGGTATATGTAAGCCTGCGAATACTGGCCACAGGTACCTTTCAAAGGCCAACTGGAGATATAATGGGTATCTCACAGGCATCAGCATCCAGGGTACTACACCAGTTCCTGGATGCCATGTTACCACATGCCAATGAGCAGATATACTTCCCCCGAACTCAGGAGGAGTTGGCCAGCAATATGCACCACTTCCACCATGTGGCACACTACCCGGAGGTACTGGGTGCGATAGACTGCACGCACATACAAATCAAGTCACCACCCGGTGAGCATGTTAGGCGCTACATAAACCACAAGGGATTCCACTCCATCAACTGCCAGGTCATGTGCAATGCCCAGGGCATTATCATGGATGTGTGTGCTGGCAGCCCTGGAAGCTACCATGACTCCCATATCTGGCATGCCTCACAGCTGTATCAGGTATTTGTCAGGGGGGACATCCCACATGGCCATCTTGTGGGGGATGCTGGCTATGCACTGGAGCCATGGATGATGACTCCCATCAGAAATGCACACACACCCATGCAAGAATGCCATAATGAGGCACACGCACAAACCAGAATCATCATAGAGCATGTGTTCGGGATGCTGAAATCATGGTTTCGGTGCTGGGATACATCTGGTGGAGCCTTGCAGTACTCTCCAGGCACATGTGCCCACATCGTCATAGTATGTGCCATGCTACATAATATGATCCTGCGGAAGCAGCTGCAGCAGGGACAAAATGGTGAAGGCCCTCATAGCCCACCACAATTGCCAAGGCCATTAACAGCACAGAGGGATTCAGACCATGAACACACTGTGCCAGCCCCAGTAGGCAGACGGAGGTGTGCCCAATATGCCTACGCCTTGGCAAAGAGGGAACCTATAGCACATACTCTGACAGTGTAGGCCCCTATGGACTGACACCTCTCCACTTGCACACACAGTAAAATGGATGGCACACAAACATGACCACCTGTAAATTGTAATGTATAGGTGGCCCAATGTGTGTCTCCTACATAGGCATCCCTCAAACATTGTACACACAACAGCTAGTGGAACACGGAATGCCAACACCTGAACAGTACATGAGCCTTACAGCATATGGTGGTGCTGTGTGCCTGTCACATATATATATATATGTACACATATGCATATATATAATACAGATAGAAAGGGCAATAGAGGCAAAAAATCCCCTGGTGAA